>NW_027418729.1:0-99743 GCF_009905375.1 Apium graveolens
TATAAGGCATAACTAAAATTTTGCTAAAGAGCTGTCATTATCCTGAATACCTACTGATGAATGAGTTCATGCTTGAGTCCACCTCAGCTGTTTTGTGCTAATTTTATGCATCTTTTTAAATTCTATTTTACAGTGGCTTCTCAGTGTAAGTGAGTCACGACTGCTTATCAGAATTTATGCTATTATCAGAGTATTTCTCCAGTAATCATAGAGTGTGAAAAGTCACCAAGAAAATATTTTGCTTTTCTAATGCATATTTACTTAATACCAGCAATGCACTTGGGTCATCCCTTCCACATTTTTACTCTAGATCTCAAAGGAGTACCTGATTTTATTCTTTGATCCTTTTTGCTTTTTCTTTTGATAAGTGAGGTTTATCAGCACTTAGTACATTCAGCAGTTTTACTAGTATCAGAACTTAACATATGAGTAGCATTATTTTAATTTGTGACTTAGTAATAAGATAAACAAAGTAAACTCAACTAAGCTCAATTATCAGAATTTGCTTGTGACATAAGATTTCCACAGAAATAATTACTTCTTATATGGGATCATCTGTTTATTGAAGACTACTAGGTCAGTATATAGCACAGTTATCCTCATAGGATTGAATAGTTACTTAAACAGACATATCACTTATCAGAGTTTAGAAACATATATCAGACAACAATCAGTACTTGAACGCATATTTCAATTAAACACAGAATACACAAAGAGATTACATTCTGTAAATACTGATCATAAAGTCTAATGAAACAGAACAAAACTAGACAGATTTAGAAAAAGAACCTGAAACCATTTCAAGTTCATTTACCAATCTTGTAAAAGTGGCTTCACACAGTGGTTTTGTGAAGATATCTGCTAGTTGTTGATCTGTTGGAACAAAGTGCAATTCCACTGTACGTTCATCCACATGTTCCCTTATGAAGTGGTACCTGATGCTGATGTGCTTTGTCATAGAGTGTTGAACTGGATTACCTGTCATAGCAATAGCACTTTGATTATCACAGTAAATAGGGATTTTGAAATAAGTTAACCCATAATCCAGTAACTGATTCTTCATCCAAAGAATCTGTGCACAATAGCTTCCTGCAGCAATATACTCTGCTTCTGCAGTTGATGTGGAAATTGACTTTTATTTCTTGCTGAACCAAGAAACCAATCTGCCTCCAAGAAATTGGCAGCTTCCACTTGTGCTTTTCCTGTCAATTTTGCAACCTGCAAAATCTACATCTGAGTAACCTATTAGTTTAAAATCTGATTCTCTAGGATACCACAATCCCAGATCAGCTGTTCCTTTAAGATACTTAAAGATTCTTTTCACAGCTGTTAAGTGAGGTTCTCTTGGATCTGCTTGAAATCTTGCACAAAGACAGGTAGCATACATGATATCAGGTCTACTAGCAGTTAGATAGAGTAGAGAGACAATCATACCTCTGTAATCAGTAATATCTACTGATTTACCAGTATCCTTATCCAGTTTTGTTGCAGTGGCCATGAGAGTGGATGCACTTGAGCAATCTTGCATTCCAAATTTCTTTAGCAAGTTTCTGGTGTACTTAGTTTGACAAATAAAAGTGCCTTCTTCATTCTGCTTGACTTGAAGGCCCAGAAAATAGCTAAGTTCCCCCATCATACTCATCTGATATCTTGACTGCATCAGTTTGGCAAACTTCTTATAAAGTCTGTCATTTGTAGACCTAAAAATGATATCATCAACATAAATCTGGACAAGAAGTAAGTCCTTTCCATGGTTGAGGTAAAACAGTGTTTTATCTATTGTTCCTCTGTCGAATCCACTTTCCAGAAGAAACTGAGCTAAAGTCTCATACCATGCTCTAGGAGCTTGCTTAAGTCCATAAAGTGCTTTATCAAGCCTGTAGACATAATCTGGATATTTGGAATCTACAAAGCCTGGAGGTTGTTCAACATAAACTTCCTCCTCCAATTCTCCATTGAGAAAAGCACTTTTCACATCCATTTGAAAGACAGTAAACTTTTTGTGAGCAACATAAGCAAAAAATATCCTTATGGCTTCTAACCTAGCAACTGGTGCAAATGTTTCATCATAGTCAATTCCCTCCTGTTGAGAATATCCTTTTGCAACCAGCCTTGCCTTATTCCTTGTAATTATGCCATCACTGTCAGTTTTGTTTCTGAATACCCACTTTGTACCAACAACAGATCTATTCTTTGGTCTTGGCACTAGGGTCCAGACTTTGTTTCTTTCAAACTCATTTAACTCTTCCTGCATTGCTTGCACCCAATCAGCATCTTGAAGAGCTTCTTCCACTTTCTTCTTCCACTTTCTTTGGCTCAGTCTGAGAGAGAAAATAATTGTAAAGACATTCATTTGAAGTACCTGTTCTAGTTCTGACACCTGCATCAGGATTTCCAATTATCAAATCAGGTGTATGTGACTTTGTCCACTTCCTTGCAGATGGAAGGTTTTCTCTAGAACTGGATGCTCCTCCATGCTGTCTTCATATTCATTTTCTGATGCTCCCCTGAAACTATGCTCTCTGAGTTGGATTCTTCAGAATTTAGATTTTCAGCACTATCAGAACTTGGCTTATCAGAACTTGACGAATCAGAACTTGAAGAGCCAGATGTATGTTCTGATGTTTCTTGAGATGTGGTAGGATCTTGAGTATGCTCCCCCTGCATTGGTGCATCTTCCTTTGACGTTGTCACCATAGTTTCAATAACATCAGAGTTTAATCCATCAGAGTTTACAGAATCAGGACTTAGACTGTCAGGATTTTTAGTATCAGAATTTGAGTCTTCATTTTCAAATCTCAGCTGATCATGATCAATGAAATCTTCAAGACCAGTAATCTTCTTGTCATCAAAAGAGACATTGATAGATTCTATGACCACTTTTGTTCTCAAATTATAGACTCTGAAGGCTTTTGTGGAAAGTGGATATCCAACAAAGATTCCTTCATCAGCTTTTAGATCAAACTTGGATAGCTGTTCAGGATGAGTCTTGAGAACAAAACACTTGCATCCAAATACATGAAAGTACTTCAGATTTGGCTTCTTTTTCTTCACCATCTCATATGGTGTTTTTCCATGCTTGTTAATAAGTGTTGCATTTTGAGTAAAACAAGCAGTCTGCACAGCTTCAGCCCAGAAATAGGTTGGAAGCTTTGCTTCTTCAAGCATTATACGTGCAGCTTCAATGAGAGTTCTATTCTTCCTTTCAACAACTCCATTTTGCTGTGGAGTTCCAGGAGCAGAAAATTCCTGCTTTATTCCATGGTTTTTGCAGAACTCTTCCATCATCAAATTCTTGAATTCAGTGCCATTATCACTCCTTAAGATTTTCACAGAATCTTTGAGCAATTTATCCAGATGTTTGACATGATCAATCAAGATAGATGCAGTTTCACTTTTCGTGTGCAAGAAATACACCCATGTGTATATGGTGAACTCATCCACTATGACCAACGCATACTTCTTCTTTGTAATAGACATGACATTCACTGGACCAAATAGATCAACATGTAATAGATGATAAGGCTCAAGAATTGATGATTCAGTTTTGCTCTTGAATGAAGATTTTCTTCGTTTGGCCTTCTGACATGAATCACAAAGACCATCAGGAGCAAATACTGACTTTGGCAATCCTCTCACAAGATCTTTCTTGACCAGTTCATTTATATTGTTGAAATTTAAATGAGAGAGTTTCTTGTGCCAATTCCAGCTTTCTTCAATTGATGCTCTACTCATCAGACAGATTACAGAACCATCAGTACTTGTTGAAAGCTTAGCTTCATAAATGTTACCACGTCTGTATCCTTTCAGAACAACTTTGCCTTTAGATTTACTCACAATTTCACAGTGTTCTTCAAAGAAATCAACATGATAACCTCTGTCACAGATTTGACTTATACTCAGCAGATTGTGTTTAAGTCCTGAGACCAGAGCTACTTCTTTAATTATGACATTCCCAATATTGATATTGCCATATCCCAATGTTTTTCCAATGTTGCCATCTCCATAGGAAACACTTGGGCCAGCTTTCTCCACAAAGTCTGATAGCAGGGCCTTATTTCCAGTCATATGTCCTGAACATCCACTGTCCAGAACTAGAATATTTTTCTTGTTGCCCTGCAATCACAAAGACCACTAAGTATTAGTTTTAAGGACCCAGACTTGCTTGGATCCTTTGGTCTTATTAAGTTTGTTAACATTTGCAGTGGATTTAGCATCAGAGTTTATGTTGACATTTTTCTTTTCAGAACTTACATTATCAGACTTTGAATCAGAATTTACACTAGAAGGAACAATGGAAACTTTCTTCAAAGAAGGTTTTATTTGATAATAATCATAGTACAAACTATGATATTCCTTACAAGTATAAATGGAATGCCATAAACTACCATAATGAAAACAAGGATTTTGTGGTTTGTATCTAACAGACTGACTCTTAACTCCTGATTTTGAAGGTAAGGAGTTAATATTCTTATTCTTCCTGCAAAAAGAAGCCAGATGATTAGAACTTCCACAGTTATGACATGTTTTCCTAGGAGCATCAGGAACATGTTTATAATTATTGCTTTTATTCACACCTTCCTTTCCATTCCTATTTTTCCTAGGTCATTTTACCTTGTTTGCATTCTTAACATCTTTCAGCTTATGCTTAAGCTGCTTCTTTGTCATTAAGCCTATGTTTACTTCAGCTGTCTTTTCCTGTTTTAGTTTGTCAGAAGTTAATTCCTCTTTAACTTCTGATTTCTCATTTTCAGACTTTACAGTTACAAACTTAACAGGTTTTAACTTTGGCTTTTGCTTAACAACAGGCTTAATTTCTTCAGTTCCTTTATCATTCTTATCCTCTCCATAACCTAAGCCCTCTTTCCAGTTCCCACTACTTAGCAAATTTTGAGTTGTTATGCCAGAATTAGTCCAACTTCTCATAATCTCTCTTTCCTTTTCTAACTCAGTTTTTAGAGATTCATTCATTTTTAGCACTTCACCCCTAACATAGAAAGCATCATCTCTATCCTTCTGAGTTTGATGAAACATGATTAACTCTTTTTCTAAGAAATCATTTCTTTTCTTAAAAGCAAGATTTTCAGAAGTTAATCTTTCACATGTTAAAGTTTGATCTCTATAACTAACAAACATGGTTTTAAGATATCTTCTCAACTCATTAATATCATCAGTATGAAAAACATAAGTAGTCTGAGGTACCTTTGTTTCAGCAGCTTCAGAACTGCTCTCAGCACTTTCTTTATCAGCATTTGCCATTAATGCATATTCTCCTCACTTTCAGAGTCTGAGGTGTCTGTCCAGCTTTTCTTCTTTGTGACAAGAGCCTTGCCTTTGTCACCCTTTACCTTTTTGCAATCAGGAGATATGTGGCCTTTCTCACCACAGTTATAGCATTTAATATTGGTATAATCTCCTCTGTCAGACTTTCCTCATTTGCCTTCAGATCTTCTGAAATTCTTCTTATCAGAACTTATGCCTTTCCTGGAAAACTTCTTTCCCTTCCTGAACTTCCTGTATACAATCTTTGTGATTCCTTTCACCATAAGAGCACACAGCTTCATCATCTCCTCATCAGCATCAGTCTCAGGCAAGCTTTCAGAATCTGAGTCATCATCACTTTCAGAACTTGATGACTCAGTATCAGACTTTATAACAAGAGCTTTACCCTTGTCTTTCCTTGATGAAGCTGCTTTGGGGGATTCTTCTTCAGCCTTAAGAGCAACTGTCCTTGACTTTCCTCCTTTCCTCTTGCTTCTTTGTTCCATCTCAAGTTCATGAGTCTTGAGCATTCCATAGATTTCATCAAGAGTTGTTTCATCAAGATTGTAGTTGTCTCTTATTGTTGTTGCCTTCAAATCCCAGCATTCAGGAAGAGCTAACAGGAATTTAAGGTTTGAATCTTCAAGATCATACTCTTTATCAACCAATGACAAATCATTCAAAAGTTTGACAAATCTATCATATAAATCATTCAATGACTCATTAGTCTTTGAGTCAAAGTGTTCATACTCTTGAGTGAGTATTGTCTTCATGTTCTTCTTAATTGTGTTAGTTCCCTGACACCTTGTTTCCAGAGCATCCCATATCTCCTTAGCAGTCTTGCAGTTGATTACCCTATTTGACATTACATTATCAATGGCACTATGCAGTAAGTGTTGTACCTTAGCATCCTTAGCAATTGATGCTATATCTTCAGCAGTATAATCACTATTTTCCTTTGGTATAGTCTTTGCTAATTCACCTGCAACTGCAACAGCAAGCTTGGTTGGTTTGTGAGGCCCTTCCTTGATTCTATCAAGGTATTCTGGATCTGTTGCTTCCAGGAACATGGTCATCCTTACCTTCCATATGGGATATTCAGATGGTCTCAGTATGGGAACTCTGATGGTCTCATACCGACTCTGAATTTGTGTCTTTGGTGGTTCCTCAGTTTTGGTAGGCTTAGTTGGAGTTTCCGTGTCAGACATGATTGTGTTTGGATCTTTAACTGTATGTGTGTTAACAGATAGGCTCTGATACCACTTGTTAGGTCACACACACTGTAGAGGGGGTGAATACAGTGTATAATACAATCAAATCGAACTTTAATATCTTAAGTAACAGAAAACAAACTTTATTGAAATAATAAACTCTGTTACAGTATGGAACTGTTACCTCTCAGTGATGAACAAATATCACGAGAGCTGTTAGGGTTACAATGAATAATCTTCTCGAATATGATAACACTTATAGTGTAAACCCTATGTCTGTGTTTATATACTACACAGTTACAAGATAATCGCTAATTGATATGGAATATAATTCTGCTTCCTAAAATATATCAATCAGATATCTTTTTTTCCAAGTATTCCATTCTTCACAAAACTCCTTCTTCATGCATATCTCTTCTTATGTTTATCTTGATCTTCTTTCCTTTAATCAGCTACTGTCCTTATCTGATCGTCCTTCAACACTTAAGTTCTGATATCTAACTTCTGATGATTATCTCCTGATAATATAAGTACTGATATCCTTAAGTCCTGACTTCCAGTATAAGTACTGATCAACAGTTAAGTACTGATTTGTCCTGTTAAGTAAGATCTGAAATCTAAACATAAATTACATTATCAAATATATCTAACATCATGTTGTTTTTACACGATCTATCGATTAACGCACCTCAAACATACCCAGAATTAGCTAAACTAAAAATCCTAAATTTTAATTGAAATTGTTCATGAATATAAACCTAAGTTCACTTTTTTTACGAAATCAAACATCAATTTGTATATGTTATTGGACTCCAAATTTGAAGTATAATATACCAAAATGACCATAAAAAGATTATCTACCTGATTATGCCATCAAATCATATCCAAAATATCAAGAACAAAAATTCATAATTTAATCCATAAATAATTCGAATTAAAATAATTAAATTAAAAAATACCTTGATTTCTAGGAAAAAACAGATGGTTGATTCAGAGAGAAGTTTTCGAGAGGTTCGTTTTGATATGTTACACGCTCGAATCGGAGTTCGATAACGCCTTCGTTCGTACGTTTGATTTTCGAGAACGTATCGTTTTTAGGGTTTTTCTCTATATTTCTTATTGTTTACTGATGAATTATGATTATTACGAATAAAATGAAATAATAAAAGGGCTATATATATTTATGGAATATTGGTTCATGTTGGATCGTTTTGGATCGTTTAATTAGTTACTTAGCCGCTAAGTTACTGCAAAAACGATCCGATTTAATACCCGTATTGGATAATTATCCGAACCGGGTCTTTTATAAAACACTTTATACAAAAATAATGTAATATTATCCCGTCTTTCGGGAATACGGGTTTTGTTGATATATCGAAATAATTATCGTATTAAAAATTGTACGCCGGGACGCGTACGGGTCAAACCGTAATCCGGATCGAAAAAGTCAAAACACGGAAAATGTCCGGAATTACCAGATTAAGTTAGGAAGGAGTTTTCGAAAGAGTTTTGGGTTGTAAAAATGTAAAAACGGTTGAGGTTGGACGATTTCCGGCTTTATAAAATAATTTTGTAATTTTTCTGAAAATAATTAATAAATTCATAAATCAATATAAAATCACATAATACTCCAAAAATTACCAGAAAAATACCTTAATTATCTATATTTTATTCTGGACATAATAAAATTAACACACTCACATTTTATCACACATATACATCTAAATATTATTATCAATCAACAGATGATTCACCAAAATTCACATAATAATCACATAATAGTCATTTATTGATAAAAATAATTACATACGATATCCCAGATATTACATCCTCCCCCCTTAAAAGGATTATGTCCTTAGAATCTGCTAAGTAAACAACTGAGAGTATTTTCCTCGCATATCACTTTCTAGTTCCTAGGTTGACTCTTCAACCTTTGAGTTTCTCCACAATTCTTTTACTAAATTTACAACTTTATTTCTCAATATCTTTTCTCTCTTCTCTAGAATCTCTATCGGATTCTCTACATATGATAAATTTGCCTCAAGTTCTATCAGCTCATACTCGATTACATGCTTAGATTCTGGATTATATTTCTTAAACATTGATATGTGAAAAATATTATGAATCTGCTCCATGTGTGGGGGTAACGCCAATTCGTAAGCTACTTTACCGACACGTTTTAGAATTTCAAAAGGTCCAACGTATCTAGGACTGAGTTTTCCTTTCTTTCCGAATCTAGTCAATCTTTTCCACGATGACACTTTTAATAACACTAGATTTCCGTCTTCAAATTCCATGTCCTTTATGGATTGATCTGCATACTTTTTTTGACGATCCTGTGCTGTAATTAGCCTTTTCTGGATGACTTTCACAACCTCTTTTGTTTGCTGTACCAATTCAGGTCCAAGTATTTTACACTCTCCGACTTCGTCCCAATATACTGGTGATCGACACTTGCTTCCATAAAGAGCTTCATAGGGAGGCATTCCGATACTGGCAGGATAACTGTTATTGTAAGCAAATTCCACTAAGGGTAAATGCTCGTCCCAATTTCATTTGAAGTCAATAGCACAAACACATAACATATCTTCTATAGTCTGGATTGTTCTCTCACTTTGGCCGTCTGTCTGCGGATGATAAGCCGTACTCATATTTAACCTAGTTCCCAAGCATTCCTGAAAACTTTTCCAAAATCTCGAATTGAATCGTGGATCTCGATCAGATACAATAGACACAGGGACTCCGTGACGAACTACTATTTCCTTCAAATACACGTGAACCAACTTATCCAGTGAAAACCTTTCATTGATAGGTAAGAAATGAGCTGATTTGGTTAGTCTGTCCACTATGACCCATATAGCATCGTGGTTCGCTTTCGTTCTTGGTAATCCGACTATAAAATCCATAGCAATATGCTCCCATTTCCACTCTAAAATCTCCAATGGTTGTAATAATCCGCTTGGTCTGGTGCTCTGCCTTAACTCTCCGACATGTATAACATTGGCTGACCCATTCCACAATTTCTCTCTTTATATCTGGCCACCAATGGTTTTATTTTAAATCTCGGTACACCTTGGTACTTCCCGGATGAATAGAATACCTTGAGTTGTGAGCTTCGTGTATAATTTCATTCTTCAGCTCGGTCACTGGTGGAATCCAAATCCTGGAGAAAATCTAAGAATACCCTGATCGTCCTTCTGAGTGCATAACTCTTCACCAACCAAACGATTGATATCCCGATCCATTATTTCCTCTTGGAATTTTCTTATTTTCTTTAGTAATTCTGGCTGAAACATCATGCTATACACCTTTATTTCATTAGGCTTCCAAATTCTGACCTCCAATACCAATTTCTGAAATTCCTTGTATAATTTTTCAGGTATCGTTAGCATGTTTAGTCTTTCCTTTCTGCTTAACGCATCTGCCACCACATTCGCTTTTCCTGGATGATAGTTAATCGTGCAATCATAATGCTTGATCAACTCCAACCATCTTTTTTGTCTCATGTTGAGCTCCTTTTGCGTGAATATGTACTTCAAACTTTTGTGATCAGTATAGATCTCACACTTTTCTTTTCTCCATATAAGTAATGTCTCCATATCTTCAAGGTGAATACTATTGCTGCTAGTTCCAATTCATGAGCAGGATACTTATGATCATGAGGTTTCAGTTGTCTCGACGCATATGTAATAACTTTATCATGCTGCATCAAAACACAACCTAATCCCTTATGAGAAGCATCACTATAAATAACAAAATTCCCTTGATCATCTGGAAGTGATAAAATAGGTGCCGTGATCAATCTCTTCTTTAATTCTTGAAACTTTCTTCGCATTTCTCGTTTTATATAAACTTCTCACTTTTCCTGGTAAGCTTTGTCAAAGGCGTCGCAATCTTCGAGAAATCTTGAACAAATCGTCGATAATATCCCGCTAATCCTAAGAAACTTTTCACTTCCATTGGTGTTTTAGGCCTTTCCCAATTCGTAATAGCTTCAATCTTTGCTGGGTCCACTTTGATTTCTTCATTACTTACTACGTGTCCTAAAAAATGGACTTCTTATAACCAAAATTCACACTTTGAAAACTTTGCATACAACTTCTTCCTCAAAATCTCCAAAGCTGTCCTTAGATGTTCCGCGTGATCTTCCGTTGACTTGGAGTACATCAAAATATCATCGATAAACACAATTACAAACTTGTCCAAATATTCCTTAAAAATTCTGTTCATCAAGTTCATAAATACTGCTGAGGCATTGGTCAATCCAAAAGACATCACTAAGAATTCATAATGACCGTACCTTGTTCTGAAAGCCGTCTTTGGTATATCCTCAGGTTTGATCTTTAATTGATGATATCCAGATCTCAAATCAATCTTAGAAAAATACTTGGCTCCTTTCAGCTGGTCAAATAAATCATCGATTCGAGGCAATGGATACTTGTTCTTGATCGTAAGCTTATTGAGTTCTCGATAGTCGATGCATAGCCTCATGCTTCCGTCTTTCTTCTTAACAAATAATACCGGTGCACCCTATGGGGATACGCTGGGTCGAATCTGTAATATCCGGGATATATCGTGTAATTATTTTTGCTATTAAATAATTATTATGTGTGTTCAGTATCTATTCTGTGAGTTAATTGTTAAGCGTTATCTGTACTTGGATATTTAAAAGTAATATTAATTGAGTATTTTAATTTTTATATGTCCAACATAAAATATAGATGATTGTCATATCTTCCTAATTATTTTTATGTTGATTTATGGATTTATAAGGATCATATGAAATTTATAAAATCTTTTTCCGAGTATTTAAAATCCATTTTATAAAAACGGGAACCAACTGACGTCACCCGTTGTTACGTTTTTGGAACCCGAAACTCTTCCGAGAACTCCTTTCTAACCTAATTGTAATATTCCGAGCATATTCCGTGTTTCGACTTTTTCGATCCGGCGT
This sequence comes from Apium graveolens, assembly GCF_009905375.1. NCBI lineage: Eukaryota > Viridiplantae > Streptophyta > Magnoliopsida > Apiales > Apiaceae > Apium > Apium graveolens. The sequence continues at coordinate 11,428 of NW_027418729.1, forward strand.
ACGGTTTGTTCTGCGCGGGTCCCGGCGCAACATTTTCGATACAATATTCGTTTAGGTAAATCAATAAAACCCGTATTTTCGATAAACGGGAGCTTTTTATTAAACTATCCCAATTATCACTTCATAGTACGTGTAACTAGGCGCTGAGACCAAGACCGCAGTATAAATTGTACTGATTTGGATAATTATCCCGAAAACCGATACCGTTTGGATCAGTTTTTACAAATAAATGTACCGTTTTATATCCGGAATGATCCAACGGGATACTAATTTTCCGTATATATAAATAGCCTTTTTCCGTATTTTATTTCGTATAAAAATCATTTGCAGACAGATAAATATATAATTTTACAGAGAAAAATCCTATATTCATAAACTGTTCCAAGAATCAAACCAACTTTTGAAGGTGTTATTGATCTTTGTTTGAAAAGCTCGAGTACTGGATTTGAAGGTCTTGAGAAGCTCTATCAGAATCTGTAATCCATACACCTGCAGAATCAAAGGTTTAATTTCTAAAAATTTAATTATTTTTGAATTATTTTTATGAAAAATATGAATTTTTGTTCAGATGATTGTTTGTATGATTTGATGATTGCATGTTGTAGAGCTTGTTTTCCTGATGATTTTGGTATATTATACGTCTAATTTGGAGTTCAATAACATTTTCAAATTTGAGTTTGATTTTCGAATTTCAAAATTAGGGTTTATAACCCGTATGAATGTTCTTAATTGATATTTGGGGGTTTCTTATTCTGGAATAGATTGATGTTGTGATATAGTGGATTGTGTTCTCTGTGAAATTTGCAATCTAGTCGTATAAGTTTCATGAATCACCGAGGTCTGTAGAGAAGGGAGTTGTCTTTTGAAATTTTCCGAAGTTCGCCGGAAACTACAAAATTTCACGGCCAAATTCCGGCCAACTCAGGGATGATTAGAACGATTTGTTGGCTTGGTTGTGTTCCTGGTAAAGTATAGATGTGATCTGGAGGTGTTGGTGGGGTGAGGACGCCGGGAACGTGTTCTCCGGCCACCTCTGTATTTTCCGGCGACGGGGTGTAAAATTTGCAGTTTGGTCACTGGACTTTTGGGGACGATACAATTAGGTCCCTGAAGTTTCCAGACTTTGCAAATTTAGGATTCTTGTTTTAAAAATGTTAAAAAAACATATTTCCTATTTATTTTTATTATAAAAATTAATTTTTAATTTCTGAAAATTCTAAAAATTATTATTTTAATTCTGAAAATTATTTTTAATTCAAAAATAATTCTAAATTAATTAGTTAATTAATTTTAGTTAATTTTAATTAATTAATTGGTCAATTAATTCGAAAATTAATTGATTAATTGATTTAATTAATTATTAATTGATTTTAATTAATTATTTAATTAGATTTAATTATTTAAAAATGATTTAAAAATTTCAAAAAATAGTTTCGAGGTTTAAAATATCATTCTAAATTATTTCCAAGGCTCGATAATTATTATAAAATTGTTTCGGAGCCAGAATTGGCCAACCGAACCCTGTTTATTAAGCCAAAATTGATTCAACGATCCGTTTTAATTCTGAAAAATGTTTTAAAAATCATTTTAAATACCAGAAAGCCTATTTATGACCCGGGACTTCTTTATAAATGATATATCATTGATTACGTGGTGTATTATGTGCTATATGTGACTTATTAATTGACTATCGGTCTATATATTCAGTGTTTACTTGATTAATGCATAACTTTCAATCCGTTAATCGGATTTGGGTAAAACGAAGGGTAGATAGAAGTATGTGTTGAATAGAATTTTATGAGTCAATTATTGATAGATGCTTATGATATGTGAGCAGAAGAGGCAAGACGTAGGAAAGGGAAACAGATAGTTGAGGAGTAAGACGGTTGTGATTGGAAGCGAGTGCAGTGTAGTAAGCTAATACCAGGCAAGTGTTCTGAACTTTCTCGAGATATTGTAGTACTTGATAGTCTGGTTGATATTGCAAGTACTTTGAAGCACTGAAACCCAAACCCTAATTTCAGTTATTGTTCTTGAGCCATGAACCTTATTCTTTCTAGACCATTGATTGTTGTATACCCAGACACGAACCTCAAGTATACGATACTACTCTACAAATACATGCAAACAGAATCCCAAACACTGAACTAAATTATTTGTATACTCAACCATTGCATCCTATGCTTTGAAAGCCCAAATCTTTGAAACCCTGAAATGTTGATTCCTTTGTGATCCAATTCTTTCATTACCCAGCATCCAAGCTTTTAAATTGCCTTATTGATCCTCACAAGGATTAAAACCCTTTCATTGTTAAACACTTATTGTTGTTATTAATTCTGGTTATTGTTTATTATTGTATATTCTATTGTTATGTTGGAATTGGATTATTTTTATAAAATTGTGGACCAGATTCGTGGTCAGACCATACAATGGTAAAGTTAGGCTAATGTGTGCCTTGGATCCAGTAGTTAGAGCAATGCTGTGTGCCTTGCTCGGGGTTAGTGCGTGACTGATCAGCAACCTAACCTTGGTTTTTAAATTAAAAGTATAATATCCAATTCTAAATCATAATCAATTGTTCACTTGATATCATAATCATGTTCACCTGATGATAATTATTCTCAGTTTTGTCATTGTGACTTGCTGAGCTAGTTAGCTCATTTGTGCAATGTTGTTTATATTCTTTCCAGTTAAAAAGGAACCAGTTGGTAAAGAGGATCCCCAGTCCAGCACGAGAGCTAGGGGTTCAGGTTGAGGAAGCTGAGCTAGTAGGCTTCTTTTGGAATAATTTAAGTCTGTAAAAGGTTGTAATAATGTTTAATACTCAGTTTGAGTTTGGAATAGTTGGGATTTGAACGGTTTGTAATATATTAGTGTGCTTGGCTTGTGTGCATACTTTATCCTGTTGCGATCCGTGGTAGTTAGTAAATAGGGTCATTGCATATTATTATTATCTTTAATATTGTTATAAACAGGTTTTCAGTAAGGTATGTGTGGACCCCAAACTTCTGACCCGGGTTTGGAGGGCGCCACAGGTTTGGTATCAGAGCTACAGGTTATAAGTCACTGACACAAGCCTAGGTTGACGGGAATGGGTAGAGCATTAGGATTAGAAGTAAGGAATAGAAAGTTAGAACGTCGAGAGGTTGAGTGCTTCGGTATATCAGGTATTAGTGTAATTCGCGTTATGGTACGAGATTCTTATATTGCGATATGATTTCAGATAGCAGCGATAGCTGACTCTTTTATTCCCGTATCAGCTGATCATTCAGAGCCTTCAGTTGGAGTGCCGTCTTCGGATCCACGTCCTGTTGTTCCAGCAGTGTTGGCTATACTACCTCCACCTGTGTTGCAGCCCGTACCACTGCAGGCTATTCCACCCCCAGGCATGAGGCCACCTATTAGAGGACCCCCACCAGCTGATTCAGATTCCACTGGGCATTTAGTTGCGAGTGCCCCATTCCAGTCTACATTGCCCCCAGTTCCTTATTACCGGTATGAGGCTCTTTTATTGGAGCGTGATTCCTTGTTGGCTCAGATCAGAGAACTACAGCATATCATCAGGACTACAGATGTTGATCATGGTGTGAGGGAGCTTCGAGAGGAGATTCATGTGACACAGAGGGTTCTTGAGGCTAGGCTACATGGAGCTACATTACCTGGCAGAGGCCCTGATGCACTAATGGGCTTGGCTACTGAGGTGATGGAGGACTTTGAGAGGCTGGCAGGACCAGAGTTTCCTTGGAGTTGAGACAGAGACTCAGAGATGGAGATGCTAAGCAGTGTTGTTATGGTTGTATAGTATGTACAGTAGTGTGTAATGTGTATCAGTAGACTTTTGAGTTGTATTTATAGACTAGCGATGCTGACGAGTGAGTAGGTTATTGTACCCTTTTTGCTTTTACTTCCGAAGCGTCTTTACGCTTGTACTACCTAAAACTTTTGATTTATATATATATCAGTACCTTTTTCCTTTCCAGCACTGTCATTTACTCTATTGCACCTGTTTTAACTTACCTTATTTATTGCACCAGTTATACTCTGTGATACCATGTACCCTGTTTTCCATAACTATTTATATTCTGTAAAGAAGCATGCAATTTACTTAGTTACAACTGTTTTCAAAAAGAGATATTCCTGTTTTACAAAACTTTTCCTTTATGCAGAGATTTGATTCAAAAGCTAAATAAATTGATTGATTCTTTACAAAAAATGCCTCCCAGAAGAAATACCCGCACCAACACCCAAAATAAAGAAACCAACAATAACAACCAAGATGATACAAACCCGAATGTGAACCCAGGACCCATGGACCCAGCAATAGCCCAGATTCTTCAAATTTTGGCCCAACAAACAGTTCACCTGGCACAACAACAACAAAGACAGACTAATCCCCAGGTAACTTTCAAAACTTTTCAGGCAGTAAACCCACCAGAATTCAAGGGTTCCTTAGAGCCAATTGAAGCAAATGTGTGGTTAAAGGAAATAGAGAAGGCATTTGCCTTGGTAAAAGTGAAAGAGGAGCAGAAGGTTGAGTTTGCAAGTTACTATTTGAAGAATGAGGCCACCTACTGGTGGGACATGGTGAAGACATTGGAAGGTATAGATGTTATTACTTGGGAGAGGTTTAAGGAATTATTTCTAGAAAAGTATTTTCCTCAGTTTGTTCAAGATCAGATGGAGCTGAAGTTTTTAGAGTTAAAGCAAGGAACTATGTCGGTGGCAGATTATGAGAGTAAATTTGAAGAATTGTCAAGGTATGTGCCGTCGTATGTTGATACTGATAGAAAGAAAGCTAAGAGATTCCAGCAAGGCTTGAAGCCATGGATCAGAGGGAAGGTAGCTATTTTTGAGTTGGAGACCTATGCAGGGGTTGTACAGAAGGCTATGATCGCAGAGACAGAGAGTGAGATGTTCCAGAAGGAAAAGGAAAACAAGAAAAGGAAAATTGAGGGAAGTGAGGGTCAGTCACAACCAGGGAAGTTTCCAAACTTTAAGAAGGGCAATTTCCAGCCAGGGAGAAATTTTAATTTCAGGAGACAAAATGCAGGAGACGGAGGCCAGGGCAACCGTCCAGCTAATGTGAATCAGCCGAATCAGTTGAGATTAACTTTTCCAGATTGTCAAGTTTGTGGAAAGAAGCATGGAGGAGTTTGTAACAAGTTGAATGTGGTATGTTTCAAATGCAACCAGAAAGGGCACTATTCGAGGGAGTGCCGAAATCAGCCAGCTAGAGAGCCAGTAAATAAGGATCAGCCAATCCGAAATTCAGCGGTAAAGGTTCCCGCCATTGGATTTACGTGCTTCAAATGTGGAAAGCCAGGACATATGGCCAGGGATTGCAAGACAGCAGCCCCAATCAGTAATGCCTTGAGGATCATGGGATCTACCCCAACAGTAAATGAGACTCCAAGGGCTAGAGTCTTCGACATGTCAGTGAGGGATGTTATCCAGGATGCGGATGTCGTGGCAGGTACGCTTAATGTGAATTCTTTATGTGCCAAAGTGTTAATAGATTCAGGAGCAACTCGATCGTTTGTTTCACAAGATTTTGTTAGTAAGTTAAATTATCCAGTTGGGTATTTAAATGAAATAATGACTGTGGAGTTAACAAATCAAGAACGTGTACCTGTTAATCAAGTTTGTGGGAATTGTGAGATTGAGATTTCTGGTAGTAAGTTTTGCGTAGATTTGATACCTTTAAAGTAGGAGAATTTGACGTTATATTAGGGATGGATTGGTTATCTAAGCATGATGCCCAGATAGATTGTCGAAATAAGAAGGTAATAGTGAAGACGCCTGACGAAAAGATAGTAATGTTCAAGGGACAGAAGCAAGTAAAGAAGTTCTTAACAATAATTCAAGCTAAGAAGTTATTACGGAAAGGATGCAAGCATTTTATAGCCTACGTGATTGACAAGAGTCAGGAGCCAGCAAAACTTGAAGATATTCCAGTAGTGAATGAATTTCCAGACGTATTTCCCGATGAGTTACCAGGACTTCCTCCAGATAGAGAAATTGAATTTGCGATCGACTTAGCACCTGGAACAGAACCAGTATCCAAGGCCCCGTACAGAATGGCACCTATTGAGATGAAAGAGCTAGCGAAGCAGTTACAGGAGTTTATAGAGAAAGGAGTAATCAGACCCAGTATATCCCCGTGGGGAGCACCGGTATTATTTGTCAAGAAGAAAGATGGAAGCATGAGACTATGTATCGACTATAGGGAGTTCAACAAGCTTACAATCAAGAATAAGTATCCGTTACCTAGAATTGATGATTTGTTTGACCAATTGAAGGGAGCCAAGTATTTCTCCAAAATCGATTTAAGATCGGGATATCATCAACTGAAGATCAAGCCAGGAGATATACCAAAGACAACTTTTCGAACAAGGTATGGACATTATGAATTTCTAGTAATGTCTTTTGGATTGACCAACGCCCCGACAGCATATATGGACCTGATGAACAGAATTTTCAAGAAATATTTGGAAAAGTTCGTTATTGTATTTATAGATGATATTTTGATCTATTCAAAGACAGAAGAGGATCATGCGGAATATGTGAGAACGGCTTTGGAGATTTTAAGGAAAAAGAAGTTATATGCTAAATTCTCGAAGTGCGAGTTTTGGCTACAGGAAGTTCAATTCTTAGGACACATAGTCAGTAACGAAGGGATCAAAGTGGACCCGGCAAAGATTGAAGCAATTACAAATTGGGAGAGACCGAGAACACCTACTGAGGTAAGAAGTTTCTTGGGATTGGCAGGATATTATCGACGATTCGTTAAGAATTTCTCAAGGATTGCAACACCATTGACAAAGCTTACACGAAAGAATGAAAAGTTTATATGGAACGACAAGTGCAAAGAAAGTTTTCAAGAGTTGAAGCGGAGATTAATCACGGCACCTGTTTTGTCACTTTCAGACGATCAAGGGAATTTCGTAATTTATAGCGATGCTTCTCACAAAGGACTAGGATGTGTTTTAATGCAGCACAAAAAGGTGATTGCGTATGCGTCAAGGCAATTGAAACCATACGAACAAAAGTATCCTACTCATGACTTGGAGCTAGCAACTATAGTTTTCGCTTTGAAGATTTGGAGACATTATATATATGGAGAGAAATGTGAGATTTATATGGATCACAAAAGCTTAAAGTACATATTTACCCAGAAGGAACTTAATATGAGGCAAAGGAGATAGTTCGAATTGATCAAGGATTATGATTGCTCGATTAATTATCATCCCGGTAAGGTGAACGTTGTAGAAGACGCGTTAAGTCGAAAGGAAAGGTTAAATGTGTTATCCGTACCTGAAGAGATATATAAAGAATTTCAAAAATTGGAATTGGAGATTAGAATTTGCAAGCTTGAGGAAGCAAAAGTGTACAGTATGATTTTCCAACCGGAGTTATTGGAGAAAATAAAGAAATGCCAGAAAGAGGTAATGGATCAAGGTATAAATCGTTTGGTAGGTGAGGAATTATGCACGCAACAAGATGACCAAGGTATTCTGAGGTTTTCATCTAGAATTTGGATTCCACCGGTGATGGAGTTAAAGAATGAAATTCTACATGAGGCACATAATTCAAAGTATTCCATCCATCCAGGGAGTACCAAGATGTATAGAGATTTAAAGAAGAATTATTGGTGGCCAGACATGAAGAGGGAAATTGCGGAATGGGTTAGCAAATGTTATACCTATCAGAGGGTTAAAGCAGAACATCAGAGGCCAAGCGGATTGCTACAGCCATTGGAGATTCCAAAATGGAAGTGGGAACATATTGCCATGGATTTTATAGTTGGATTACCAAGGACAAGGGTTAATCATGATGCCATTTGGGTTATAGTGGATAGACTTACCAAGTCAGCTCATTTTCTGCCTATAAATGAAAGATTTTTGCTCGAAAAGTTGGTCCATATGTACCTAAAGGAAATTGTAGTTCGTCATGGAGTTCCAGTGTCTATCATATCTGATCGAGATCCAAGGTTTAATTCAAGATTTTGGAAGAGTTTTCAAGAATGTTTGGGAACAAGACTAAATATGAGTACGGCCTATCACCCCAGACGGATGGCCAAAGTGAAAGAACGATCCAGACAATCGAGGACACGTTACATGTTTATGCTATTGATTTCAAAGGAAGTTGGGACGAACATTTACCTCTGGTAGAGTTTGCTTACAACAACAGTTATCATGCCAGTATTGGGATGCCACCCTATGAAGCCCTTTATGGACGTAAATGTAGATCTCCAGTATATTGGGACGAAGTAGGAGAACGCAAGATACTTGGACCTGAACTGGTACATCAGACAAAGGAAATTGTTGAAATTATTCAGAAGAGATTGATAGCCGCACAAGATCGTCAGAGGAAATATGCAGACCAGTCAAGGAAAGACATGGAATTTGAAGAAGGAAGCTTGATATTACTGAAAGTATCACCATGGAAAGGACTAACGAGGTTTGGGAAGAAAGGGAAGCTAAGCCCAAGATATGTCGGACCTTTTGAGATCCTAAAGCGCGTTGGCAAAGTAGCTTACGAATTGGCGTTACCTCCGCACATGGAGCACATTCACAATGTTTTTCACGTATCTATGCTCAAGAAATATAATCCAGACTCCAGGCATGTAATAGAATATGAGCCAATAGAGCTTCAGGCAGATTTATCATATGTAGAGAGTCCGATAGAGATTCTAGAGGAAAGAGAGAAAGTATTGAGAAATAAAGTGGTAAAGTTAGTAAGAGTATTGTAGAGAAACCCAAAGGTTGAAGAGTCAACCTGGGAGTTAGAAAGTGATATGAGAGAAAAGTACCCTCATTTATTTTCTTAGGAGATTCTGAGGACATAATCCTTTTAAGGGGGGAAGGATGTAATATCCGGGATATATCGTGTAATTATTTTTGCTATTAAATAATTATTATGTGTGTTCAGTATCTATTCTGTGAGTTAATTGTTAAGCGTTATCTGTACTTGGATATTTAAAAGTAATATTAATTGAGTATTTTAATTTTTATATGTCCAAAATAAAATATAGATGATTGTCATATCTTCCTAATTATTTTTATGTTGATTTATGGATTTATAAGGATCATATGAAATTTATAAAATCTTTTTCCGAGTATTTAAAATCTATTTTATAAAAACGGGAACCAACCGACGTCACCCGTTGTTACGTTTTTGGAACCCGAAACTCTTCCGAGAACTCCTTCCTAACCTAATTGTAATATTCCGAGCATATTCCATGTTTCGACTTTTTCGATCCGGCGTACGGTTTGTTCTGCGCGGTTCCCGGCGCAACATTTTCGATACAATATTCGTTTAGGTAAATCAATAAAACCCGTATTTTCGATAAACGGGAGCTTTTTATTAAACTATCCCAATTATCACTTTGTAGTACGTGTAACTAGGCGCTGAGACCAAGACCACAGTACAAATTGTACTGATTTGGATAATTATCCCGAAAACCGATACCGTTTGGATCAGTTTTTACAAATAAACGTACCGTTTTATATCCGGAATGATCCAACGGGATACTAATTTTCCGTAAATATAAATAGCCTTTTTCCGTATTTTATTTCGTATAAAAATCATTTGCAGACAGATAAATATATAATTTTACAGAGAAAAATCCTATATTCATAAACTGTTTCAAGAATCAAACCAACTTTTGAAGGTGTTATTGATCTTTGTTTGAAAAGCTCGAGTACTGGATTTGAAGTTCTTGAGAAGCTCTATCAGAATCTGTAATCCATACACCTGCAGAACCAAAGGTTTAATTTCTAATAATTTAATTATTTTCGAATTATTTTTATGAAAAATATGAATTTTTGTTCGTATGATTGTTTGTATGATTTGATGATTGCATGTTGTAGAGCTTGTTTTCCTGATGATTTTGGTATATTATACGTCTGATTTGGAGTTCAATAACATGTTCAAATTTGAGTTTGATTTTCGAATTTCAAAATTAGGGTTTATAACCCGTATGAATGTTCTTAATTGAAATTTGGGGGTTTCTTATTCTGGAATAGATTGATGTTGTGATATAGTGGATTGTGTTCTCTGTGAAATTTACAATCTAGTCGTATAAGTTTCATGAATCACCGAGGTCTGTAGAGAAGGGAGTTGTCTTTTGAAATTTTCCGAAGTTCGCCGGAAATTGCAAAACTTCACGGCCAAATTCCGGCCAAGTCAGGGACGATTAGAACATTTTTTTTGGCTTGGTTGTGTTCCTGGTAAAGTATAGATGTGATCTGGAGGTGTTGGTGGGGTGAGGACGCCGGGAACGTGTTCTCCGGCCACCTCTGTGTTTTCCGGCGATGGGGTGTAAAATTTGCAGTTTGGTCCCTAGACTTTTGGGGATGATACAGTTAGGTCCCTGAAGTTTCCAGACTTTGCAAATTTAGGATTCCTGTTTTAAAAATGTTTAAAAAACATATTTCCTATTTATTTTTATTATAAAAATTCATTTTTAATTTCTGAAAATTCTGAAAATTATTATTTTAATTCCAAAAATTATTTTTAATTCAAAAATAAATCTAAATTAATTAGTTAATTAATTTCAGTTAATTTTAATTGATTAATTCGTCAATTAATTCGAAAATTAATTGATTAATTGATTTAATTAATTATTAATTGATTTTAATTAATTATTTAATTAGATTTAATTATTTAAAAATGATTTAAAAATTTTAAAAAATAGTTTCGAGCTTTAAAATATCATTCTAAATTATTTCCAAGGCTCGATAATTATTATAAAATTGTTTCGGAGCCAGAATTGGCCAACCGAACCCTGTTTATTAACCCGAAATTGATTCAACGATCCGTTTTAATTCTGAAAAATGTTTTAAAAATCATTTTAAATACCAGAAAGCCTATTTATGACCCGAGACTTCTTTATAAATGATATATCATTGATTACGTGATGTATTATGTGCTATATGTGACTTGTTAATTGACTATCGGTCTATATATTCTGTGTTTACTTGATTATTGCATAACTTTCAATCCGTTAATCGGATTTGGGTAAAACGAAGGGTAGATAGAAGTATGTGTTGAATGGAATTCTACGAGTCAATTATTGATAGATGCTTATGATATGTGAGCAGAAGAGGCAAGATGTAGGAAAGGGAAACAGATAGTTGAGGAGTAAGACGGTTGTGATTGGAAGCAAGTGCAGTGTAGTAAGATAATACCAGGCAAGTGTTCTGAACTTTCTCGAGATATTGTAGTACTTGATAGTCTGGTTGATATTGCAAGTGCTTTGAAGCACTGAAACCCAAACCCTGATTTCAGTTATTGTTCTTGAGCCATGAACCTTATTCTTTCTAGACCATTGATTGTTGTATACCCATACACGAACCTCAAGTATACGATACTACTCTACAAATACATGCAAACAGAATCCCAAACACTGAACTAAATTACTTGTATACTCAACCATTGTATCCTATGCTTTGAAAGCCCAAATCTTTGAAACCCTGAAATGTTGATTCCTTTGTGATCCAATTCTTTCATTACCCAGCATCCACGCTTTTAAATTGCCTTATTGATCCTCACAAGGATTAAAACCCTTTCATTGTTAAACACTTATTGTTGTTATTGATTCTGGTTATTGTTTATTATTGTATATTCTGTTGTTATGTTGGAATTGGATTGTTTTTATAAAATTGTGGACCAGATTCATGGTCAGACCATACAATGGTCAAGTTAGGCTAATGTGTGCCTTGGATCCAGTAGTTAGAGTAATGTTGTGTGCCTTGCTCGGGGTTAGTGCGTGACTGATCAACGGCCTAACCTTGGTTTTTAAATTAAAAGTATAATATCCAGTTCTAAATCATAATCCATTGTTCACTTGATATCATAATCATGTTCACCTGATGATCATTATTCTCAGTTTTGTCATTGTGACTTGCTGAGCTAGTTAGCTCATTTGTGCAATGTTGTTTATATTCTTTCCAGTTAAAAAGGAACCAGTTGGTAAAGAGGATCCCCAGTCCAGCACGAGAGCTAGGGGTTCAGGTTGAGGAAGCTGAGCTAGTAGGCTTCTTTTGGAATAATTTAAGTCTATAAAAGGTTGTAATAATGTTTAATACTCAGTTTGAGTTTGGAATAGTTGGGATTTGAACGGTTTGTAATATATTAGTGTGCTTGGCTTGTGTGCATACTTTAACCTGTTGCGATCCGTGGTAGTTAGTAAATAGGGTCATTGCATATTATTATTATCTTTAATATTGTTATAAGCAGGTTTAAGTAAGGTGTGTGTGGACCCCAAACTTCTGACCCGGGTTTGGAGGGCGCCACAGGTTTGGTATCAGAGCTACAGGTTATAAGTCACTGACACAAGCCTAGGTTGACAGGAATGGGTAGAGGATTAGGATTAGAAGTAAGGAATAGAAAGATAGAACTTCGAGAGGTTGAGTGCTTCGGTATATCAGGTTTTAGTATAATTCGCGTTATGGTATGAGATTCTTATATTGCGATATGATTTCAGATAGCGGCGATGGCCGACTCTTTTATTCCCGTATCAGCTGATCATTCAGAGCCTTCAGTTGGAGTGCCGTCTTCGGATCCACGTCCTGTTGTTCCAGCAGTGTTGGCTATACTACCTCCACCTGTGTTGCAGCCCGTACCACTGCAGGTTATTCCACCCCCAGGCATGAGGCCACCTATTAGAGGACCCCCACCAGCTGATTCAGATTCCACTGGGCATTCAGTTGTGAGTGCCCCATTCCAGTCTACATTGCCCCCAGGTCCTTATTACCGGTATGAGGCTCTTTTATTGGAGCGTGATTCCTTGTTGGCTCAGATCAGAGAACTACAACATATCATCAGGACTACAGATGTTGATCATGGTATGAGGGAGCTTCGAGAGGAGATTCATGTGACACGGAGGGTTCTTGAGGCTAGGCTACATGGAGCTACATTACCTGACAGAGGCCCTGATGCACTGATGGGCTGGGCTACTGAGGTGATGGAGGACTTTGAGAGGCTGGCAGGACCAGAGTTTCCTTGGAGTTGAGACAGAGACTCAGAGATGGAGATGCTAAGCAGTGTTGTTATGGTTGTATAGTATGTACAGTAGTGTGTAATGTGTATCAGTATCCATGATAGAGTCTTTCACAAACATGTCATAAACTCTAGCTCTGGGAGGTTCATTCCCTACTGGAGGGGCTCCCATGATTCGCAATGTATTATTGACTTGAACTAGTGCCTTGCAATCCCTTGCTATGTGCCCTGGCTTTCCGCACTTGAAACAGGTATACCCAATTGCTGGAACTTTTCTTGCCTGATTTCTGGTAGGCTGATCTTTGTTGGTTGGCTCTCTGGCTGGCTGGTTACGATATTCCCTTGAATAGTGCCCCCTTTGGTTGCATCTAAAGCATACCACATTCAATTTGTTGCAAACTCCACCATGTTTCTTCCCGCAGACTTGACAATCTGGTATAGCTGGCCTCTGTTGGGTTGGCTGGTTTCCAGTGGCCGCACGATTACCTTGTCCTCCATTGCCTGGATTTTTCCTGTTAAAATTTCTTCCGGGCTAGAACTTGCCTTTCCTCTGATTGAAATTTGGAAACTTTTCTGCTTGATACCGTCCTTCACTTCCTTCAAACTTCCTCTTCTTACCTTCCTTTTCTTTCTGGGACATTTCACTTTCTGTCTCCGCAATCATAGCTTTTCGCACAACTCCCGCATACATGTCCAATTCAAATATGGCCACCTTCCCTCTCCATGGTTTGAGTCCTTGCTGGAACCTTTTAACCTTCTTCCTATCAGTGTCTACATAGGATGGCACAAACCTGGACAACTCCTCAAACTTGCTTTCTAATCTGTCACTGTCATACTCCCCTGCTTGAACTCCAGAAATTTCAATTCCATTTGATCCTGAACAAACTGAGGGAAATACTTCTCTAAAAACAACTCCTTGAATCTATCCTACGCAACATTATCAGTTCCTTCCAACACTTTAACAATTTCCCACCAGTAGGTGGCTTCATTCTTCAGATAGTAACTTACAAATTCAGTCTTCTACTCATCTTTCACCTTAACTAAGGCAAATGCCTTCTCAATCTCCTTCAACCAAACCCTTGCCTCAATCGGATCTACCGAACCCTTAAACTCTGGTGGATTAACCGCCGGAAAGGTCTTAAAGGTTACCTGAGGGTTAGTCTGCCTATGCTGTTGTTGAGTCAGGTGGATGGTCTATTGGGCCAAGATCTGAAGAATCTGGGCTACAGTTGGGTCTACGGGACCTGGATTCACCGATTATTGTTGTCTTAGGTATTGTTGTTGTTGTTATTGTTATTATTGGTTTCTTCATTCTGGTTGGTGGAACGTGTATTTCTTCTGGGAGGCATTTTCATTAAAGAATCAAACAACTTATTTAACCTTTAAATCAAATCCCTTTTTCTGAAAAGATTTTTGTAAAACAGAAATATCTCTTTTTGAAAACATTTTCAATCATTAAACTAAATAAATTGCATGCTTCTTTACAGAATGTAAACAGTTAAGGGGAAAAGGGTACATGTTATCATAAGAGTTTATAACTGGTGCAGTAAGATAAAACAGGTATAGTAAAGTAGATGACCATACTAGAAAGGAAAGGTACTCGTGTATATCAAACTTTGGTGGTACAAGCACGAAACGTTTTATTGGAGGCAATGGTACAACAGGCCTATCCATTAGTCAGTAAGTTTTGTTTATTTACATTCCCACCAAAAATCTGATTTTACATATCCCATATATCAGCTGTCCTATCATCTCCGTTGTCTAGTTTCAAGTACTCTCCAAGTCACCTGAATCTCATTCCGAAGTTCCTTCACATTTCTGTCGACATCTATAGGTTGGATAATGTGTTGAATTCCTGGATATGTGCCAACAGGGCTTCTCGTTCCAATAAAATAGCCTCATACTAGAGATTACTGAAGAAATTCATTATCATGGAATACCAAATGAAATTTCAAAATTAATGCAAAGGAATAATGAAGAAGGTGTAGGTATGACTGAGAGCAACCATACAAGTACATAAGATGGCCAGTCTTAGTACCGTATAGCTTACAACACATAGTTCGGTGGCGTCCCACCAGACCCTTTTGTCATACAGATAAATAGTCAACACATATGTGGCACCCTCCAAACCCGGGTCAGAAGTTTGGGGTCCACAACACATATACAATATATAAACCTGTATATGAAATATTATTTGCAATGACCCCGCTTTACATAACCACGGATCGCAACAGGTTAAAGTATGAAAATAAGCCACAACCTTAACTTTTATTACAACGTACCAAATCCCAACTAATTTAACTTACAACTGATAATAAAATTATTCTTACCATCTTACTATCTCACTACCGAAGTAAGCTCCTTCTAGCTCGATCCAACTCAATCTGGAGTCCTAGCTCGTACATTGATCTGGGAAACCTCGCTATTAACCGTATTCTTCTTAACTATAGAATACATAAAAATATTCGCAAGAGTGAGCTAACTAGCTCAGCAAGTCACAATAACAATAACTGAGGTTAATCAATGATCAAACGAGATGATTCAGAGGAATTAAGTTTCGTGTTAAACGATCATTAGAATTGGATATTCATTTTAAATTTTAAAACCAAGGTTAGGCTGCTGATCAGTCACGCACTAACCCCGAGCAAGGCACACAGCTCTCCTCTACGAAACTCTCTATCATTGTTTGTACTCAGTTAAGGTATATCAATAACTCTTCTTGCTTCATCCCATTTTTCACCAATCTTCAGAGTGACATCTCTTCTTCTTGCTTCAGCTTTAATGTCATGAAGACGTTGCTTTTCAAGAGTTTCTGTTCTTTGGATTTCTTTCCTCATATCAATGATCTGAGATATCTGTTTAAGTTCAGCTTCTTTTCTTTTCAACTCTGACTGCTGCTGTTGGAACTCTTTCTCAAAAACAGGATCCACTTGAGCTTCCTCTTCCCATTCTTCAAAATCACTTTCCTCTTCAGCTTCAAAGAAACCAGCTTTATCTTCCAAGACTGGTTCAGTGGGAACATCAAGAATATCGAAGTCATCTTGTTCTCCACTATAGTAGACATCATCAGCCTTCCTTGTCTCTCCAGCAGAAGAATCTTTTTCTTTTCCTTTTGCACTTCTCCCCTGCTTCTCCCCCTTAGTTGAGGAATCCTCTACAGATTTTCCTTTAGACCCTTCATGAACTCCATCACCTCCAGAGCCCGAGCCTCCACCAGACGGCCCTTCAAAGAAAGTCCTTTGCTCTTCATTAGGGCAGTGAGAATTTTTTATCATGAAATACAAGTGCTTCATTCCTTCATTGAGATGTTCCATGCCCTTTTCTATCTTCACGAATCTGGAAAAGTCCAGTGAATGATTCATTTCAACGAGGTCTTCAAGAGAATTCATTCTAGTATGGAGAGAGCAGAAGTTTGCAATATCTTCGGCTGATAAAGTTGGAGATTCTTGAATGGAGTTAAGCTCTGGTATCACAGTGGTCTTCAAATCTGAGATATCATTCCTGATGAATGCCAGCTGATTGTTGACAGAGGTGGAAGAAGAAGACCGTTCAACCACTTGTGCTTTGAATGTTTGAGCCTCAGCCTGACTTTTAGCAAGTTGTTCTTTCAGAGTAGCAATCTGAGCTAACAGGTTTTCAGTGTTTGTGTATGTGTGTGCGCTCACCTGAATACCTCTCGTGTTTGGTTCACTCATCTCACGTGCTTGTGTTTCTCTCAATATAATTGCTCGTGAAGAGCCATCCTGTTGCTGGTCTTCTGTACCTATAATTGAAATCACCCTAGCCTCTTCAAGAGAGGTCAGTGGTGGTGCAATGGGAATTCGCGAGTCCCGATCCTCAGTCAAATATATCTTTTCATGTGAAATAGATGTCTGAATTACTTCAGGGATAGATTGAACAAGTTGCCCTCACTTTCTCCAGATAAATCTGCTAGTGGAGAATCCCGTGAGGGAGCCAGAGGTTTGGATCTGGGAGGGGAGAAAATGACTTTATTAGAGGTGGCTGAGAGTCAGATTTTCCCTCTGAAGTATGTGACTGCTCTTCTGCCATAACTATGGCAGGCATTGTAACCGACTCAATGTGCACTCCTCTCTCTATGTCCTGAGTATCATCTATTGGTATGTATGCTTCCATTGTGAGAAATGGAAGTGTGCTTGACTCAGTACAAGATGCCATGGCCCTATGGTGAATTTTAATAGATTCATCCTGTTGAGAGAATGTCTCTAGTAACTGTTCATTGGCCATTTCAAAGTCCATGTCCTGTTGGGAGGACAAGGATGGGATTTCAGTTGCCTCAAAAAATGTTCTTCTTTTCTTGGGAGGAGGCAGAGTGTAACACCCCCAAATCCGGGGTCGGGGATTCGGATTGTCACGAGTTCCATTTCCCTTATCAATACTTAATCTTAACAGTCAACCAACTACTGAGTACCGTGACCCCACAATATATACACACACACACCACAAGTTATAGTCTCAGAGATGAAAACCAAAAATAACACAAGTCATTTTATTCCGCAATTATAAACCGTTACACCTTAAAAGGGTTTCTAAATAACTTTACATTTCTTTGCCATTATTACAATTCATATAGATACATAAGTCTGGTACATCAGAATTTGAAAGCCTAGCCTATTGGTAATTTCTACCTCAGCTACAGTGGCATCAACGCTTCCAGAAAACTGCGGAACGTTTCCTAACCGCTTGAGAATTGGAAGCTTGGTCCTGTTCATCTTTTCTATCTGTTGTTGTGTGATGAAAGAAGAAAGCAAGGGTGAGCAACAAGCCCACCGAAATAATATGTATAATAATTAACAATATATGAGCATTCTCATAGTACTCATGAAAGTCTTGGTCAAGAAAAAATGAACCAAGCTGATATCTTAACCCGACCAAGTCGCAAAATATTCAGTATATATATACATATATACTTTTCACAATCTTTGAAATCCTCTGACATGTATAATATACAAAGATTTCCAGCTTATAACTGTATAAAAATATCGTTGCAAGGTGATCTCATATATCTAACCTTGTCTCAACGTTTTTCTGAAAATCTTTGACATGCACAAGATAATCATTTACTAGATATAAGTTTAAAAGATGAAGTTACAAGATACTCCAATATACTTATATCTTTTCCGAATACTACTTGAACTACCACCGTTCAAGGTATAATCCGTTTCAAAAGTTCATCACATAGATGAGATTACAAGATAAGATTTGAATAGATTCAATCCTTGAAATATCATTATAAATAATGAAGTTATGAGATACTTCATTAAGTCCCGATATATATATACACCTATATATATACATTTCATACACTCCTTGAAAATCTCTGTTATGAAAATTATAAACAGAGTTGTAATATCCAATGAATTTGTAAAGGAGAAAACCTTGGCATAAACCTTATATCTTGCTGATCAGGCAAAGATACCAATAAGTAACATTTTCTACTAATAGATGGACGAATTCCCCACTGGTCATCACCCTGGCCGCAATAGGACCTTATGCTGGACTGCCACTCAGCCACTTACGCATTTGATGGACTCCCACTGAGCTACTTACACTTTCATGGACGCCCACTGAGCCCATGTTGCTTATGCCGACTCAATAGATGGACTTACTTCCCGAACGTTGTGTAAGTAATCAATTCATTTATCAAAACAGCAACCTTGTTACGAATATAAATACACCACAGAGCCGGATCCCTCAGGTTTTGAGCAAGTATTTAAATCCCCTTTGAAAGGAAGATCTTAAATATAAAAATGAGTTTTGGGGATCCGCTCTAACTTTTAAAATCATTTTGAAGACTCGAAAACACTTTTAAGAACGTTTGGAGTAATGTTGATTTAATAAAATAAATCAGTCCCAATATATTAGAAAATATCTGAATATTATTATTTAAATAATATTCCCATAAGGATAATCTCTATATAAATAATTTGAAGTAGAAGTTTTAAAACTCATACTTGAAATGAATATTAAATAACCAAAGATATACTTATACGAAAGTACTATCTTTATTTAAATAATCGAAAATAAGTTTGATTATCGAAACATTATTCTTTAATAAAATAAAGAATATTATTTAGTAAATAATCGGAGTCATAAGTCCTCGAATGAATATTCAAAATAATATTCATTAAATAGAATAAACAGAGTCATAAGTCCTCGAATGAATATTCAAAGTAATATTCATTAATAAAAATAAAGTTATCGAATAAACCTTATTCGATTAATAATTTTGAAAACTATATCTATATATATATATATAATATACTTGGGAACATCGACTCCCGGTTTAGAAAATGTTCACCTTTGGGTCCCCTATACTAAGGGTATACGCAACTACTGCTTATCTCTAGCATATGTATTATGCAACTTATAAGCATTTGAATCAACAATTAGATATCAAGATTACGAAACAGGCATGTATATATACCATATCAGCATGCTCCAATATATCACAAAATTTGCTAATAACAATCATGCACTTATCACAAGATAATGCATATACATATATTTACATCACAACAACAGTATAACGGGTAGAAAACTTGCCTGAGCGACTGGGGGTGGTAAAAGTCATGGGATGAGTCTGGTAACCTATAAACCACATATAAGTTGGAATTAAACCAAAGTCGCTTAAGAATCTATACTTTAACCAATTAGACTCTAACGCTCGCTTTGCGCTTAATGATTCTCTTAAGTCGCTCGAGTACCCTCGGCTCCACCATTTTTAATAAATTAACCATTAAGAGTTTTAAGGCGATTCTTTTGCGAGTACCTTACCAACTGCCTAATCCACTTTACATAAATGTTTCATACTCCAATTAGTCATTTAAGGTCCTTAACCAATGTTTCAAAGTAATGCGAGGGGTAATGGTTTGTTCGCGAAACGCCGTTACTTAAAACGGTCGTTTCTCCTAAACCGTACATCGGATTCAAACGAACCACATATCAAAACGAAGCTCGTAACATGAACTATCTAATCATGGCAATGGTCAAAACCTAACAGTGACTTTACGGGTCCTGATGTTAAGAACAAAAGCAGTATAAAGTAAATCGGGCATTACGACGGCTGTGTTTATGCGATTACCAAATTTTATCCTACTCCAAATCAACCACAATTCAACCACAAATCAACCATACAACCAAACTCCATCCATACAATACTACAACAGCCCCAACAACTCAATAT
Source organism: Apium graveolens (assembly GCF_009905375.1). Classification (NCBI taxonomy): domain Eukaryota; kingdom Viridiplantae; phylum Streptophyta; class Magnoliopsida; order Apiales; family Apiaceae; genus Apium; species Apium graveolens. The sequence continues at coordinate 31,637 of NW_027418729.1, forward strand.
TTCCAATTTATACTACTTCTCAATTATGAACTAAGAGCTTACTTAAGTTCATTAACTAATCATCAAGATTTACAACTCCAAAACATCACAAAACCAATCAATCTCTAAATACACAATAACCAAGCCTATCATGAACTATACTACTCATAATAAGCTCTTAACATTCAATAACAAAGCTAGGTTAAGAGATTATACCTTCCTTGTGAGTAGGAGTAACTAATGAGCTTGGAACAACCTTGGAAAATCCTTACTAAAGCTTTATCTAAACAAAAACACAAGATCAAAATTTCAAGTTCTTGAAAAACACTATTCACCCTCTTCTTCCATGAATTTTAGGAAGAGATTGTGAAGGAATTTGAAGCTTAAACTTATAGGATATCTATATCTATGTACAAGGAACCTTAGATAATTACCTCACTAATTAACAAAGCTTGGAACTTGGATTTGGGTTTTTCTTTCCTTGAAATGGAGAAGAGGCCGAGAGCTTCTCTTGAATAATGAAAGTCAACTTGTGTGTTTTTGTTTTATAAATTGTTTTGGCTCGGTTGATCCACTTTTGTTTTGATTTATTACCTTTTAACCATGGTGAATTTTGTGTGGTTTATAATCAACCAACCTTCCTTCCTTTTTGGTCATGCTTATGTCACTTTCCTATGTCATCTTCCCACACTTGTCCTCTTCTTGTTGGTGTGGTGACATCATCATCACTAACCTCTTTGATTAGCTCCTAATTACTTGGCTAATGATCGCTGATCTGATATACTGTTCGCTTAACTTTCGTTTCGTTTATCGTTTGAGGGATCATACCCGGGATTTTATTACTTGGGTTCCCTATCAACCACTGGGGGTCTTTCAACAGAAGTAGGAATAGTTTAAGAGTGAGGAATTATTACCTGAAGTGGAAGAGCATCAGATGTTTATGCCTGGGTGGCTTGAACCACTGGAGTTTGAGCTTGCTGTTCATGACCGGGAAGATTGAAAATTGGTAAAGGAATGAAAGTGGCCATGAAAGCAGATACAAGTACTGGAACTTGCAAGAATTTGAAGGTAGTGTGTTGGCGTGTGTAGAACTTTTTGCTTACCGGAGGTGAGAGAAGATGTTCTGCTATAAGCATAAGAAATCGATCGTAGTAGCAAGAGACCCTACGATTTGTAGAATGATCACACAAAGCTGTAGTGAGACCTCTCAGAAAAATGGGTAAAAGTAGTTTGCCAAAATTGATCCTTTGATTGAAAACAACCGCAAGACCAATATACTGCAGAGTGGAAGTGATGTTGTGAAAGTTGGATTTAGTGTAGTTGGCAAACACTTTGGAAAGTGTATTGAAGAAAATATCCCATTCAGAAACCAAATTGGATTTAGACAGCTTGGTTAAATTAATCACCCCCTGATAGTGAATGGCATGGAAAAAGTTTGAAATCTCATTGTCAGAGAGTAAACTACAGAAATTGTCCATTGGAAAATTTAACGCTCGATTGATGACTGTTTCATCAACTACATACTGTGTGTTTGCCACGGTGAATGAAAAAGATTTAGAATCAACGGCCACAGTAGAGGTTGTGCAAATCAGTCTAAGCAGATCGACATTTAATAGAACATTTGATTTAATAGCAGAGCTAACAATCGAATGGTCATTTAAAAATCTAATCCATGGCTTAAATTTTTGAACATCACACTCTTCTGGATTAAAATAACCAACATGATTATGCGAGACAATCTGGAAATTGAGAGCCATAAAAAAATATATAATAAAACACACACTTTCAGAATTTTAAGAATTAAATTAAGAAAATTCGAATTAAAAAAAATTAATAATTCGAATTAATTCAATTATATCCGAAAAATTTAGAAAGAAATGTATCTTGTTAATGTTTTTAACTCACAAAATCAAATAGGCAATCAGATTTGCAAACTTACAAGACACAAAACCAAATTGAAATACAAAAACACAAGACACAAAAACAAACACATTCATTTTTGAAGAAAAAAAAACAAGAATTGATTTAAAAAAAATCTGAAATAATCACAAAAAAAATTGGCAGCACTCCTTCCTGTATGTATACACACGTATATGTATGTCACAGTATAGTGTGCTGAGTAAAAACTCGAGCAAGAGGATCAATGGCGATGAGAGAGAGACAGTTGAAGAGGGACAATCAGATGTTTTAAAATAAAAGAGAGAGAGAGAGAGAGAGAGAGAGAGAGAGGTATGTAAACTAACAAGACAAAACAAAGAGTCGGATGTTTTAAAATAAAAGAGAGAGAGAGAGAGAGAGAGAGAGAGAGAGAGAGAGAGAGGTATGTAAACTAACAAGACAAAACAAAGACAATTGACTAAGTAGTATAACTGGTATGACAATTCAGGATTGTCATACCGATAGTTATATTAGACAAAACACTAGAATTCTAATACAAAATAAAGGAACTGGTATGACAATCTGATAGTCATACCGATTATCATACCAATACAAAATAAAAGTAAATAAAAAGAACCGGTATGACAATCTGATAGTCATACCGATTGTCATACCAATACAAAATAAAAGCAGTAATATAAAACTATTCTGAAAAATAAAATAAAATACATAGTTAATACTGGAATGACTTTCAGCAAGACAATTGCAATAGTCTTGCCGATTGTCATTGCAGTTATATAAAAAAACTTAAAATATAGAAAAGAGAATACAAAAAATAATAGCAAATACAGAAAACCTAAATAATATTAATAATTACAGAATAGACAAATAAAGAGTAATAAAAATATGAAAAAATACAGAACATATTTATATAAATAAAATATTCAGAAATAATTCTATTTTAGTCTAAAAATAGATTTCTTTTGAATTTTATCAAATAAAATTCATAAAAAAATATTTTTATAGAAAATAAGATATTCTGAGATATTTAAAATTAACAAGTTGAATAAATAAAGAAGATAAGATAATAAAAATTAAATGGGAATAAGCAAGAAATATGGTAAACATGATAAAATAAATTTGCAAATGAATTTTTCATTCATGAAAAATTCATTTGTAAATTTATTCAAGAACAGATCTCAGATATTAACTAGTTTAATCACTAAAGCTATTCAACATACCCAATTTACCAACTAATCTGGTAAATGAGGATTCATCAAGTGGTTTAGTGAAAATATCTGCTATTTGTTCTTCTGTTGGAATAAAAAATAGTTCAACAGTACCATTCATAATGTGCTCTCTAATAAAATGATACCTGATATCAATGTGCTTGGTCCTTGTGTGCTGCACAGGGTTGTTGGTGATGGCTATTGCACTTGTATTGTCATATAGAATAGGAATTTTGTTCAATACAGAGCCATAGTCCCGTAGCTAGTTCCTAATCCACAAGATCTGAGCACAGCAGCTTCCAGCAACAATATATGCAGCCTCGGCCGTTGAGTTGGAAACTGTTTGCTATTTCTTGCTGTACCATGAGACTAGCCTGCTACCTAGGAATTGACAACTCCCTGAGGTGCTTTTCCTATCAACAACACTTCCTGCGTAATCTGAATCTGTATATCCAACAAGGTTAAAACCAGATTCTTGAGGGTACCAAATACCTAGAATTGGTGTTCCCTTAAGATATCTCAAGATTCGTTTAACAGCAACGAGATGAATATCTCTAGGATCCGCTTGGAACCTTGCACATAAGCATGTAGCATACATAATATCTGGTCTACTTGCAGTAAGATAGAGTAACGAGCCAATCATACCTCTGTAGCTTGTGACATCTACCTTAATGGAGTTTTCACATGGTCCAAGCTTGACAGCTGTAGATGACGGGGTCCTTGCTGATGTAGAATCCTCTAGATTGTACTTTTTGAGGAGTTCCTTGAGATACTTGGATTGGCAAATAAATATTCCATCTAACCTTTGATTTACTTGTAATCCAAGAAAGAACTTCAGCTCTCCCATCATGCTCATTTCAAATTTGCTGTGCATTAACTTAGCAAATCTCTTACAAAGACTATCATTAGTAGACCCAAATATTATATCATCCACATAGACTTGGACTAATAAAGTATCATTCTTATGCTTTTTAGAAAAAAGAGTTTTGTCTATGACACCCCTAATAAAGCCATTTTCAATAAGAAATTCAGAAAGAGTGTCATACCATTTTCTCGGAGACTGTTTGAGACCATAAATAGCTTTAAAAAGAAAGTAGACACAGTCCAAATGATCTGGATCTTCAAAACCAGGAGGTTACTCTACATACACTTCTTCATCTAGCTTTCCATTCAGAAATGCACTCTTGAAATCCATTTGATAAACTTTAAAGTTCGAGAATGCTGCGAATGCCAGAAATATCCCGATGGCCTCTAGTCTAGCCACTGGAGCATAGGTTTCATCATAATCAATGCCTTCATCTTGAGAATACCCTTTAGCTACCAGTCTTGCTTTGTTTCTTGTAACCATACCATCTTCATCTAGTTTATTCCTGAATACCACCGAGTACCAACAGCTTTCTTGTGTGTAGGTCTAGGTACCAGTTTCCAGACTTGTTGATGTTCAAACTGATTGAGTTCATCTTGCATAGCAATCACCCAATCTGGATCATTCAGTGCTTCCTCAATCTTCTTAGGTTCCATCTAAGAAAGAAATCCTGAGAACAGACTTTCATTTTGAGTATCACGTCTAGTTCTGACTCCAACATCTGGATCACCAATAATCAACTCAAAAGGATGAGCTTTATTCCAGACAGTCTGTCTTGGAAGATTTGATCTTGATGATTCGCCTTGAAATATATTGGGATGTTGTGTCCTACTAGTTGATCCTTCAGCATCTCCCCTTGAGTTGTTTCTATGTTGACTTGATGATTCTTCGTCAGTAGCAGTGGTATCTCCATTATTGCCAATGTTTCCATCACCATTACCTTGAGTATCAACATGATTAATAGGTTCTTCACCAGCAACAACCTCAGGTTCTTGATCATTTTCTGATTCTGAATCTGACATATCATCAAACTTCAGTTTCTCAGAAGGATCTTCAGTTTGGATACTAGGGAGTTTAGTGTCATCAAATGTAACATTGACACTTTTAGTTACTTTGTGTTGATCAATAATATACACCCTGTATGATCTTCTTCCATAACCAACAAAAATACCCTTTATGCCTTTGCCTCGAATTTACCACGACGATCATCTCTATCCTTGAGCACGAAGCATCTGGCACCAAATACATGAAAGTATTTGATAGAAGGTTTCTGTTCATTCATAATCTCATAAGGAGTCTTCATGAGGTCCTTGTTGATTAGAGTTCGATTCTGAGTATAACATGCAGTATTGACAGCTTCAGCCCAAAAGTATATTGGAAGACCTGATTCACTTAACATAGTTCTTGCAGCTTCAATCAATGTACGATTCTTCCTTTCTATCACTCCATTCTGCTGAGGGGTTCTAGGAGCTGAATATTGTCTGATATTCCCTTTGTCTGTACAAAATCCATTGAGAAGTGAATTCTTGAATTCTGTTCCATTATCTGACCTTATTGCTCTAACAGGGACATTAGAATCTAACTCGATCAACTTGATATGATCAATCACAACTTGTGGTGTTTCATCCTTAGAGTGAAGGAATAAAACCCACGTATACTTGGAATAGTCATCAACTATCACAAGACAGTAACACTTCTTTGACATCGAAAGGACATTAACTGGTCCAACTAAATCCATGTGCAATAATTACAGAACACCAGTTATGGAAGATGTGTCAGTGCCTCTGTGACTTGCTTTCTTTGACTTTCCTTTCTGGCAAGCCTCACATAGTCCTTCTGGGGAGAATTTCAGCTGAGGCAGACCTCCGACCAATTCTCTTTTGACAAGAGAATTCATTGTTTTGAAATTGAGATGAGAAAGTCTCTTGTGCCATAGCCAACTCGCATCTGACGATGCCTTTGCATAGAAACAATTGACTTCAGGATTGCCTCCAGAGTTCATGTCAGCTACGAACAGATTTCCTTTCCGGATTCCCATCAAGGAGGGTTTTTCACTTTTCTTGTGCAGAATCTGACACTTCAGCTTGTCAAATAAAACATTGTAGCCATTGTCACAGAACTGACTAATGCTAAGCAGATTGTGTTCAAGTCCTTGCACAACATACACATTTTCAATGATAACATTTCCAGCTAGCAAACAGCCATATCCCTCAGTTAAACCTTTGCTGTTATCTCCAAAGGTAACCACTGTGCCAGCTTTCTCAACCACATTTAATAGCAGGGCTCTATCTCCGGTCATATGTCTTGACGATCCGCTGTCAAGAATCCACACTACCGGTTGTACCTGTTTAATGCCCTGCAATACAAATGGATTAGACCTTCTTCGGAACCCAAGCTTGGCTGGGTCCGACATACTTGTAAAATTGGCCTTTATCAGGCAAAACAACATTCTTAATTTTAATGTTCTCAACTTTCTCAATGACTGGACATTTGTCCTTGTGAACAGCCTTGACAAATTTCTGTTTAGGCTTAGGCACAAATGTCTCCTTTCTAGCTTTAGAAGGACTAGCAGTCTTAGACCTATCATGCTTTCTATTATTCACATGTTGACGAGGAGTAGTCTTATCATTAGAAACATGCTTACCATTAAAATAAGCATACATCAAATTAAAAGCGCGAGACATACAATCAGGAACACCACATGCTTTATGAGAGGGATTAACAATAGGAAACTTATGCATGGTAGACATGGCATTTTTGTGCAGGATTTGACACTTTAGCTTGTCGAATAAAACATACTAGCCCTTGTCACATAACTGACTGATACTAAGCAGATTGTGTTCAAGTCGTTGCACAATATACACATTCTCAATGATATCATTTCCAGCTTGCAAATAGCCATATCCCTCAGTTAAACCTTTACCGTTATCTCCAAAGGTAACCACTGGGCCAGCTTTCTCAACCACATTTGATAGCAGGGCTCTATCTCCGGTCATATATCTTGACGATCCGCTGTCAAGAATCCACACTACCGGTTCCACCTGTTTAATGCCCTGCAATACAAATGGATTAGACCTTCTTCGGAACCCAAACTTAGTTGGGTCCGACATACTGTATAATTGGCCTTTATCAGGAAAAACAACATTCTTAACTTTTATGTTCTCAACTTTCTCAACGACTGGACATTTGACCTTGTAAACTGCCTTGACAAATTTCTGTTTAGGCTTAGGCACAAATGTCTCCTTTCTAGCTTTAGGAGGACTAGCAGTCTTAGACCTATTATGCTTCCTATTATTCACATGCTGACGAGGAGTAGTCTTATCACTAGAAACATGCTTACCATTAAAATAAGCAAATATCAAATTAAAAGCATAAGACATGCAATTAGGAACACCACATACTTTATGAGAGGAATTAGCAACAGAAAAATTATGCATGGTAGGCATGGCATTTTTGTTATCCAACTCAGGTGTGTCTGAGTTAGTCTTAGTTGCTTTCACAACTTTGACTGGAACTTTCGACACACTTGACTTGGAAACAACCTTCTCATTAGCAAGATCTTCAGCACGTATTTCTTCTTGAATAATAAAGGAGGTCTCATCAAATGGTTCAGCAATTGATTCTTTATAGAGGGGTTTATCAACATCCTTAAGCACATGTGGTACTTCCCTACCTTTAGCATAAACATGAGGAGGGGAGTTTATGCCTAATTCTCCAATAGCAACATTGTAATCATGACCTACTCCAGATGTTTGATTAATAGCTTGCTTATTGTAGAACTCTTTAGCCTTAGAGCAAGAATTAAAGTAAGCTTTAACCTTAGTCTCAAGACCGGTGATCTTGTCTTTGAGAATAGTTTCGAGTTGTCTATAACAGTCAACTCTATTCTCTAGAAAAAGATACTTGTTCTTTTAATTTGTCTTGATTAATGTGCACAAGTCTTAATTCATTGACCTCTTTCTCAAGGTCTTTGATTTGTTGAGTTAACATTTCATTATCAAGACGAGCACAATCTAAGGAGCCTCCTAGATGATAAACTAATTCAGCATCAGTAAATTTTACCTCTTTTCTTGACGATGAAGTGTTTCCATCAATAGCCATAATAGTAAGATTCCCAACTTCTTCATCTTCACTGTCAGTATCATCCCAACTCCTTCCCTTTGCCAGGTAAGCCCTTCAGATTTACTCTTCTGATTAGAATCATAAGAGTTCTTCCTTACTTGCTTTGGCTTCCTGCATTCTGTGGCAAAGTGTCCCAACTCATTGCAGTTAAAGCATCGAATAGTGCTCCGATCAACCATCCCTATTTTGTATCCACCACTGCTGGTGTTAGAGGATGAAGATCCACCTTTCTGGAATCTGTTGTAGTTGGACTTGTACTTGAACTTGGGATTCCTCTTGAATCTGACATTGGAGAATCTCTTGACAATCAGTGCCATTGACTCATCTTCCAATTGCTCCAGTTCTTCCAAGGAGTAAAACTCATCTCCTGATTGATTTGTAGTAGGAGGATCAAATTCTGCTACTATCACATTTTCCTCAGCCTTGGAAGACTGTACCATTCTCTCTGACTGTTGAGATTGTTGTTGTTGTTGTTGTGGTTGTTGTCGTTGTTCTTCAGCTACTAGAGTAGTAGATGTGCTGACCACTCTACCTTTCCCGTAGACTTCCTTCTGCTGAATCTGCTCCAACTCATAGGTTTTTAACACACCATAGAGCCTTTCCAAAGAAATCTCATTCAGATCTCTCGCTTCTCTTATGGCAGTGATTCTATGTTCAAGATGAGTTGGCAGTGTTAAAAGGAACTTTTTGTTGACCTCCCTGATTGAATAATATTTTCCATTTATGTTCAGGTTATTGATCAATGCATTGTACCTCTCAAACACTTCAGTAATTCCTTCTCCTGGATTGGATTTAAAATGTTCATACTCAGAGGTTAGGATCTCTAACTTGTTCTCCCGAACTTCCTCTGTGCCTTAATTAATCACATCAATAGTTTCCCAGATGTGTTTGGAATTTTTACAGTTCATCACATGTCTGTTCATCAAGGGATCAATGGAATCAACTAAAATTAATTGAAGGCTGACATCCAAGGAGGCTTCTTCTTTTTGAGCAGGAGAAAAATCCTCAGGATCTTTTACATAGGTTCTAGCTTTGGTAATTACAACATCATCTTCTATAACCTCTGGTTCAATAATAATCGGAATTTTTGGACCCTTCTTTAACACGTCCAGATATTTGGGATTTGCAACTTGTAAAAACAAAAGCATCTTCTTCTTCCACATAATATAATTTTCTTTATCGAACAGTGAAATTTTAACGGTTCCAACTTTTTATGTAGTCATTATGAATTTTTGAGTAAATAAAAATTCAAGGAGTGGAAGAATCACAAAAATCTAGGATCTTGATTTATTCGTTAATCAGAAGGCTCTGATACCAATTGTTAGGTCCCAATATGTTTGTAGAAGGGGGTTGAATACAAACTATACCGTTTAATCGAATATAATGCGGAATAAAAAAGTGAAACAAAATTCAAGTTAAATAAAACTATTATTAAACTTGAAAGGTGTTACAACAACGGTATCATTTACAAGGGATTAATCTCAAATAAATTATTCCAAATCTAGAATAAATTCGACATGAACTTTTTCTATTTTTGAAATAAAAAGATCAAATGCTAAAAGCAATTTGAGACTAAGTTCTAGGGATTTAGATCCGCTAGATAGTTACAAAAGAACAAGAGAAGGATTTCTAGTGGTTTAGATTTAACAATAAATACTAGAAATTAATGTCCTGAAATATTGCAGTTGAAGATAATAAGTTCTCTGCTTCTTTTCTTTCCATGTTCTTGAGTTGGTTGAATATTCAATGTGATGTCTTGAATGATTTGCTTCTCTTCACTTAAGTAATCAATCAATCCAATAGAATTGTACTGGCAAGACTATCGGCAAGACAATCCTTTGAGCTGGAAAGACTTTCGGCAAGACAATCCTTTGAGCTGGAAAGACTTTCGGAAAGATAATCCTTTGAGCTGGAAAGACTTTTGGTATGACAATCCTTTGAGCTGGAAAGACTTTCGGTATGACAATTGAATTGTCATACCAGTTCAAATGTTTGTCTTGCTGAATTAATATTGAATATTAATTCAAAATCAATTCTGAAAATACATAATATTAATTCAGAATAAATTAACCAATTAATTCAATTAATCAATAAATTAATCTTTGCAGATATAATTTATTTTCTTAATTAAATTATATGACTTAATTAATTAATAGAGAATTAATACTATTCTTGAACAACAACCACTCTTCTGACAATCTTCTGAAAATCACTGAAAATTATGAATCAATTCCACCACTTCAATGTGGACACTCGATGTACTGTCTGGTTCATGAATGACTAACTTCCGTGACGTTTCTTCATGTCTTGACTTTGATAACATGATTTTCTTCAGATTAAATCCTTGTAATTATCTGATACCCTGACAAGATCTTTGACACTTGATTAAATCCACAAGCTTGATTTATATCACTGAGGCTTGTTCAATTTCTTGAACTTCTTCCAGTGAAGTAATTCCTCAAGTCTGTAGATGAACAATGTTTCTTAATCCTTTGACATATGTTACTTTGAGAGATCTCTTTGTCGATAGAACCACTATTTACTTATTACATTCTTATTTGAGTTGAGTTAAATCCTCGAATAAACAAATAGGCTATGACATATGCCTTTCACTCCACTAAGGTAGATGTCACAAGCTACAGAGGTATGATTGGCTCGTTACTCTATCTTACTGCAAGTAGACCAGATATTATGTATGCTACATACTTATATGCAAGGTTCCAAGCGGATCCTAAAGATATTCATCTCGTTGCTGTTAAACGAATCTTGAGATATCTTAAGGAACACCACATCTAGGTATTTGGTACCCTAAAGAATCTGGTTTTAACCTTGTTGGATATACAGATTCAGATTACGCAGGAATTGTTGTTGATAGGAAAATCACCTCAGGGAGTTGTCAATTCCTTGGTAGCAGGCTAGTCTCATGGTACATCAAGAAATATCAAACAGTTTCCAACTCAACGGCCGAGGCTGAATATATTGCTGCTGGAAGCTGCTGTGCTCAAATCTTATGGATTAGGAACCAGCTACGGGACTATGGCTCTGTATTGAACAAAATTCCTATTCTATGTGACAATATAAGTGCAATAGCCATCACCAACAACCCTGTGCAACACACGAGGACCAAGCACATCGACATCAGGTATCATTTCATAAGAGAGCATGTCATGAATGGTACTGTTGAACTATTTTTTGTTCCAACAGAAGAACAAATAACAGATATTTTCACTAAATCTCTTGATGAATCCACATTTACCAGATTAGTTGGTAAATTGGGTATGTTGAATAGTTTTAGTGATTAAACTGGTTAATATCTGAGATATGTTCTTGAATGAATTTACGAATGAATTTATCATATGAAAAATTCATTCGTAAATTTATTTTATCATTTATACCATATTTATTGCTTTTTCTATGTAATTTTATCATCCCATCTTATTTATTTATTCAACTTATTAATTTTAATATCTCAGAATATTTTATTTTCTCTAAAAATATTTTTTTTATGAATTTTATTTGCTAAAATTCAAAAGAAATCTATTTTTGGACTAAAATATAATTATTTCTGAATATTTTATGTATTTGTAAATACTGTTTAAGTTTGTTTTATAACTGCAATGACAATCAGCAAGACTATTGAAATTGTCTTGCTGAAAGTCATTCCAGTTTATATGTGTTTAGTTTAAATTTTCAGTATAGTTTTATACTGGCAAGACAATCGGTATGACTATCAATTATCTTGGCAGTTATAAAACTTATATTATATATATTTCTTTTTATTTTGTACTAGAATGATAATCAGTATGACTATCGATTGTCTTTCTAGTTTATTCGGTTAAAATTCTTTTTATTTTGTACAGGTATGACAATCGGTATGACTATAGGATTGTCATACCAGTTATTTTTAGTTTCTTTTAAATTCAACCATTTTCCTGGTATGACAATCGGTATGACAATCCCGGATTGTCATACCAGTTGTGGTACTTAGGCAGTTTTCAGTTCACAAATCATTCACCATTCACTCTCTAATTTTCAGTTCACAAATTAAACAGTCTTCTCTCTCGTCGTCTTCCAGTAATCGAGCAACCGCCATGGTTACCTTCCTGCTCGAGTTTTTACTCAGCAAACCAAAATTCACTTCTGATATATATACATACGTGTGTATACATACAGAAGTGCTGCCCGTTTTATTAAAAAAAAGGGTTAATCAGTTCGTTTAATTGAAATTGGGTGTCTTTTTGTTACTTTGTTTTTATATTCCTAAACCCAATTCAGTTTTTTTAAATCAGGTATTGTGTTGTGTGTTTGTTTCCACTGTCATTACAAGTATGTTTGTGGGACTAAAAATCAACAAGACACAATTTTTTAACTTTTTTGGATTTAATTGAATTAATTTGAATTATTAATTAATTTTTAATTCGAATTTTCTTAATTTCATTCTTAAAATTCTGAAAGTGCGTGTTTTATTGAATTTTTTTAATGGCTCTCAATTTCCAAATTGTCTCGCATAATCATGTTGGTTATTTTAATCCAGAAAATTGTAATGTGGAAAAATTTAAGCCGTGGATTAGATTTTTAAATGACCATTCGATTGTTAGCTATGCTATTAAATCAAATGTTCTATTAAATGTCGATCTGCTTAGACTGATTTGCACAACCTCTACTGTGGCTGCTGATTCTAACTCTTTTTCATTCACCGTGGCCAACACACAGTATGTCATTGATGAAACAGTCATCAATCGAGCGTTAAATTTTCCAATGGACAATTTCTGTAATTTACACTCTGACAATGAGATTTTAAACTTTTTCCATGCCATTCACTATCAGGTGGTGATTAATTTGACCAAGCTGTCTAAATCCAATTTGGTTTCTGAATGGGATATTTTCTTCAATACACTTTCCAAAGTGTTTGCCAACTACACTAAATCCAATTTTCACAACATCACTTCCACTCTGCAGTATATTGGTCTTGCGGTTGTTTTCAATCAAAAGATCAATTTTGGCAAATTACTTTTACCCATTCTTCTGAGACGTCTCACTGCAGCTTTGCGTGATCATTCTACGAATCGTAGGGTTTCTTGCTACTACGCTCGATTTCTCATGCTTATAGCAGAACATCTTCTCACACCTGAGCATAAGGCTCTTTTTGCTAACTCATCAGTAGCTGAACCCCCTCCGATAAGCAAAAAGATCTACACACGCCAAGACACAACCTTTAAATTCATGCAAGTTCCAGTACTTGTATCTGCCTTCATGGCCACCTTCATTCCTTTATCATTTTTAAATCTTCCCGGTCATGAACAACAAACTCAACCTCCAGTGGTTCAAGCCACCCAGGTACAAACATCAGATGCTCTTTCATTGCAGGTAATAATTCCTCACTCTCAACCTATTCCTACTTATGATGTAAGACCCCCAGTGGTTGATAGGGCTGACCATGAAGTTGTAGAACCACAGCTTCAATCCCAGGTCATAGAGCCAAACACAGAGTCACAACCTATCTCAAACTCTCCCCCACTGTCAAAAATGTTACCGAGAAGGTTAGTAGGAAGTGGTGTGTTTTTAGATGTGAATAAACCCTCATCTCTGCCTCCTCCCAAGAAGAGAAGAACATTAACTGAGGCATCTGAAAGCCCATCCTTGTCCTCCCAACAGGACATGGACTTTGAAATGGCCACTGAACAGTTACTAGAGACATTCTCTCAATAGGATGAATCTATTGAAATTCGCCATAGGGCCATGGCATCTTGTACTGAGTCAAGCACACTTCCATTACTCACAATGGAAGCATACATACCAATAGATGACACTCAGGACACAGAGAGAGGAGTGCACATTGATTCGGTTACAGTGCCTGCCATAGTTACGGTAGAAGAGCAGTCACATGCTTCAGAGGGAAAATCTGACTCTCAGCCACCTCTAATAGAGTCATTTTCTCCCCTCCCAGATCCAACACCTCTGGCTCCCTCACGGGATTCTCCACTCGCAGATTTATCTGGAGAAAATGGAGGGCAACTCGGTCAGTCTATCCCTGAAGTAATTCAGACATCTATTTCCCATGAAAAGATAGACTTGGCTGAGGATCGGGACTCGCGAATTCCCATTGCACCACCACTGACCTCTCTTGAAGAGGCTAGGGTGATTTCAATTGCAGTTACAGATGACCAGCAACAGGATGGCTCCTCACGAGCAATTATATTGAGAGAAACACAAGCACGTGAGATGAGTGTACCAAAAACGAGAGATATTTAGGTGAGCGAACACACAGACACAAACACTGAAAACCTGTTAGCTCAAATTGCTACTCTGAAAGAACAACTTGCTAAAAGTCAGGTTGAGGCTCAAACATTCAAAGCACAAGTGGTTGAATGGTCTTCCACCTCTGTCAACAATCAGCTGGCATTCATCACGAATGATATCTCAGATTTGAAGACCACTGTGATACCAAAGCTTAACTCCAATCAGGAATCTCCAACTTTATCAGCCTAAGACATTTTAAACCTCTACTCTTTCCATACAAGAATGAACTCTCTTGAAGATATTATTGAAATGAACCATTCACTGGACTCCTCCAGATTCCTAAAGATAGAAAAGGGCATGGAACGTCTCAATGAAGGGATGAAGCACTTGTATTTTATGATTAAAAATTCTCACTGCCCTAATGAAGAGCAAATGACTTTCTTTGAAGGGCCGTCTGGTGGAGGCTCAGGCTCTGGAGGTAATGGAGGTCAGGAAGGGTCTAAAGGGAAATTTGTAGAGGATTACTCAACTAAGGGGGAGAAGCAGGGGAGAAGTGCAAAAGGAAAAGAAAAAGATTCTTCTGCTGGATAGACAAGGAAGGATGATGATGTCTACTATAGTGGAGAACAGGATAACTTCGATATTCTTGATGTTCCCACTGAACCAGCCTTGGAAGATAAAGCTGGTTTCTTTGAAGCTGAGGAGGATAGTAATTTTGAAGAATAGGAAGAGGAAGCTCAAGTGGATCCTATTTTTGAGAAAGAGTTTCAGCAGCAGCAGTCAGAGCTGAAGAGAAAAGAAACTGAACTTAAAAAGATATCTCAGATCATTGATATGAGGAAAGAAATCCAAAGAATGGAAACTCTTGAAAAGCAACGTCTTCATGACATTAAAGCTGAAGCAAGAAGAAGAGATGTCACTTTGAAGATTGGTGTAAAATGGGATGAAGCAAGAAGAGTTATTGATATACCTCAACTGAGTACAAAGAATGATAGGGAGTTTCTACATCTTCTCGACATGCTGGAAATTTCTAATCCAAACAATGACGTGTACATGAATGCTATCAAGACTGAAATCTCAAGGATCTCGGCTGCTTTTGACAAATCACTAAATAAAATGAGCATATTTGTATATTGTCAGAGTGAAGGATCTTTCAAGGTATCACTTCATCTGTTTGAGAATCGTTCTTTATCAGAGATTTGGGTTCTTCTCAACAAAGTCAAAAGAAGCTCAGAATTGAATGAAGTCCTTCGTGAAAGGCTAAAAGAGTTTGCTAATAGGGCTAGTCCTCAAGTGGTCAACTTACCCTTTCAAGTAAGATTCTTTAAGTCTGACTATCTTCAAATCTGCCATCTTGATTCACAATCTCTTAAAGACTACTCTGCTAAGCATCTTGTCTGGATAGAACATCACTTAAGAACTGCTGGATACTCATCTGAGTTGAAATCTAAAGCTGCTGATCTGATTCAAGCTTACTGTGAAAAGAACATCAAAAGGTACAATCAGTTTAAGAACAAGCTAAGTTCAGTCAGGGTTCAACCAGTCAAACCAGGCAGTCTCTCTATAGAAAAGGATCGTGTCTTTGACAAGGAGTTGCTGTAAGAATTGGAAGAAGGTGAAAACGGAAGGGAAGACAACTGAATTCGAATAGTTCAAAACTTAATGTAATATGCTTAAAGCTTTATGAATCAAGATATACAAATGTATTCATATGTTCAAACTAGAGGAACACATATCTTGTATTCACTTGTAAATTTCTTTTGGAATCTGGAAAATGTTAAATATAATCCAGAACTTTTCTGCTATTTACTTTGCATTTCTATTTATATCTTTTTCTTATTTGTTAGTTGAGTTATCCTCCAGGTATTTGTTGTTATTGTCTAACAAATAAATAGGGGGAGATTGAAAGGCATATGTCATAGCCTATTTGTTTATTCGAGGATTTAACTCAACTCAAATAAGAATGTAATAAGTAAATAGTAGATCCACCGTCAAAAAGATCTCTCAAAGTAACATCTGTCAAAGGATTCAGAAATAATGTTCATCTACAGACTTGAGGAATTACTTCACTGGAAGATGTTCAAGAAATTGATCAAGCCTCAGTGATATAAATCAAGATTGTGGATTTAATCAAGTGACAGAGATCTTGTCAGGGTATCAATTAATTACATGGATTTAATCTGTAGAAAATCAAGTTATTAAAGTCAAGACATGAAGAAACGTCACAGAAGTTAGTCACTCAGGAACCAGACAATACATCGAGTGTCAATATTGAAGTGGTGGAATTGATTCATAATTTTCAGAAGATTTTCAGAAGAATGGTTGTTGTTCAAGAGTAGTATTAATTCTCTATTAATTAATTAAGTCATATAATTTAATCAAAAAAAAATTAAATCTGCAAAGATTAATTTATTGATTAATTGAATTAATTGATTAATTAATTCTGAATTAATATTAATAATTTTCTGAATTATAATTGAATTAAAATCAGTTTTAATTCAGTAAGACAATTGAGATTGAACTAGCATGACAATCTGGATTGTCATACCGATTGTCATGCCAGGCCATTCCTGATTGTCTCACCGAAAGTTCTACTGGAAGGAGAATTGTCTTGCCAGTTCATTTTGATAGTCTTGCTAGTTCATTCAATTGTCTCACCGAAAGTCATGGTGGTTCAACAGATTGTCTTGCTAGCTCAATGGATTGTCTCACCGATTGTCTCGCCAGTTTAGTTGATTTATGGTGATTGAATATAAAGACAACCAATTCAGACAATTACAACAAACTACAACATTCAATACAGAGACCATCAAACTCAAGAACACAGACAGATTAAGAAGCAGCCGCCAAAGTTAAAACTCAACTGCATTTTCAGCTCATTAATTTCTAGACATCAATGTTAAATTCAAACCACTAGAAATCATTATCTTGTTCTTGTATAACTATCTAGCGGATCAAAATCCCTAGAACTTAATCTCAAATTGTTTTTAGTATTTGATCCTTTTATTACAAAAATAGAAATAAATTCATGTCAAATTTATTCTAGATTTGTAATAATTTATTTGAGATTAATTCCTTGTAAATGATACCGTTATTGTAACACCTTTAAAGTTTAATAATAGTTTTATTTAACTTGAATTTTGTTTCATTTTTTATTTCACATTTAATTCGATTAAACGGTATAGTTTGTATTCAACCCCCCTTTTACAAACATATTGGGACCTAACAGTGCAACTGTCATAACAGAAGGTAATACCATTAATACTGATGGAAGAACAAGGTGCATTTCAAATCTGAGAAAATATGACGATCCTCGAACGGAAGGCTCCGAATGATCAGATGATACAGGGAAATCAGAATCTACCATTGCCGTTGTCCGGAAATCACGTCGCAAGCTAAGAATCCCGAATCGCAACACGAACTGTGCCGGAGACCTACTATACAGTCGCACTCAACCTCACGATGAGTTATCTTTCTATTTCCTATTCTTAATCCTAACCCTTTACCCAATCCCGATAATCTAGGCTTATTTCAGTGACTTATAACCTGTAGCTCTAATACTAACCTGTGGCGCCCTCCAAACCCGTGTTAGAAGTTTGGGGTCCATAACACATACACAATATATAAACCTGTATATGAAATATTATTTGCAATGACCCTGCTTTACATAACCACGGATCGCAACAGGTTAAAGTATGAAAACAAGCCACAACCTTAACTTTTATTACAACGTACCAAATCCCAACTAATTTAACTTACAACTGATAATAAAATTATTCTTACCATCTTACTATCTCACTACCGAAGTAAGTTCCTTCTAGCTTGATCCAACTCAATCTGAAGTCCTAGCTCGTACATTGATCTGGGAAACCTCGCTATTAACCGTATTCTTCTTTACTGTAGAATACATTAAAAAATTTGCAAGAGTGAGCTAACTAGCTCAGCAAGTCACAATAACAATAACTGAGGTTAATCAATGATCAAATGAGATGATTCAGAGGAATTAAGTTTCGTGTTAAACGATCATTAGAATTGGATATTCATTTTAAATTTTAAAATCAAGGTTAGGCTGCTGATCAGTCATGCACTAACCTCGAGCAAGGCACACAACTCTACTCTACGAACTGGATCCAAGGCACACATTGGCCTATTCGACCACGAATCTGGTCTGACCACGAATCTGGTCCACATAAAGAAAACTATCAAATTCTTAAAGCAGTTCAATATGATAAACAATATAATTCAATAAAACAGGATCATAATCAACAACAATAAAACATTTGTATAAGAGCATGGTGAAAATTCATGGGTACCTTGAGGGTATGTCAAAGTATATAAAAGAAATGGCCTTCAGCCTGTAGGAGAATCGGGTATTAGATGAACAATGATTTTATAAGGTTTTAGTTCTTTGATGTCA
Source organism: Apium graveolens (assembly GCF_009905375.1). Classification (NCBI taxonomy): domain Eukaryota; kingdom Viridiplantae; phylum Streptophyta; class Magnoliopsida; order Apiales; family Apiaceae; genus Apium; species Apium graveolens. Next base: position 50,367 of record NW_027418729.1, read on the forward strand.
CAAGGTATGGTTGAGTATAAAAGTTTATGTATGTTCAAACAATTCTGTTCCAGTGTTTGGTATATGATGGGTATATATTTGTGGAGTAGTATCATATTTGTGTGGTTTAGTATCTGGTAAATCAACAAGAAATGGTTCCCAAAGAATAAGGATTATGGCTCAAAGATCAAATAATGTGGCTCAGGTTCAAGGCTGAAGGACCCAAAATACTTAACAATATGTCACAAGAGAATTTAGAAACATTTGCATTGTATCTCGAAAAAGGTTTAGAAGTACTTGCCTTATCACAATCGATTCCAACTTCACTCGTACTTGTCTACTGACTTTATTCAACAACCACTCGTCTACTTTTCTATGCCTTGCTTCTATTCACTGATCACTTGCTGTATTTTCTACGCATCGATTTCATTTTCTGATCACCTGCTTTCCTTTTCTACGTCGTGTCTACTCTGCTAGGCATTATAAGTATCTATCAATATTCATCTCACATTATTCTAATCGTCATATGGACGTCATAAGGTTTCATCTACCCTTCATTTCACCCAAATCCGATTTACGGATTAAAAGTTATGCTAAAACAAGTAAACACTGATCACATAGACCGACAGTCAAACAAATAAGTCACATATAGCATAGAGCACTTCAAACAATCAATGAAATTTCATTTATAAGGAAGTCTCGGGCCATAAACAGTCTTTCGGGTATTTAATATATTTTTAAAATATTTTTCGGAGTCAAAATGGTTCGTTGGATCAATTTTAAAATAATAAACAGGGTTCGGTTAGCCAAATCTGGCTTCAAAATAATTTTATAATAATTATCGAGCCTTGAGAATAATTTAAAATAATATTTTAAAGCTCGAAACTATTTTTCAGAATTTTTAAATCATTTATAAATAATTAAATCTTATTAAATAATTAATTAAAATCAATTAATAATTAATTAAATCAATTAATTTTCGAATTAATTGACCAATTAATCAATTAATTATTAACTAAAATTAATTAACTAATTAATTCAAATTTATTTTTGAATTTAAAATAATTTTTGTAATTAAAATAATAATTTTTTGGAATTTTCAGTCCTTAAAAACAAATTTTTATAATTAAAATAAATAGAAAATATGATTTTTAAATAATTTATAAACAGGAATCCTATTTTTGCAAAGTCTGGAAAGTTCAGGGACTGAACCGTTTCTCTTTCAAAATCACGGGTACTAAACTGCAATTTTTACAGAGGTTTGCCGGAAAATGTCCTGTCTCGCCGGAGAAGACGATTCCGGCATCCTCACCCCACCATCACCTCCAGATCACAACTATGGTTCACCAGGAACACAACCCAACAATTAATTCATCATAACAATCCCTGAGTTGGCCGAAAATTGGCCGAGAAGTTCGCCGGTTTCCGGTGAACTCGAAGAAACTTCAAATGACAACTCCCTTCGAACCAGGGATCGTCTGTTAACATTCTATACATCAATCGATTGCAAATTTCAAGGGGAACAAAATCCACCCATCTAGAACATCTGTTAATCACACAAAAGGAACTCAATATGAGACAAAGAAGATGGTTAGAGTTGATCAAGGACTATGATTGTGCAATTAACTATCATCCAAGAAAAACAAATGTAGTGGTAGATGCGTTAAGCAGAAATGAGAGATTGAACGTGATTACAGTACCCGGAGAGTTGTATAAAGAGTTTCAAAAATTGGAATTGGAGTTCAGAGTTTGTAAACCTAATGAAGCAAAGATATATAGTATGACTTTTCAGCTAGAGTTGTTATAGAAGATAAATAAGTGTCAAGAAGAAGTGATGGATCAAGATATCAATCGTTTGGTAGGAGATTAGTTGTGCACTCAAAAGGATGATCAAGGTATTCTCAAATTTTCTTCCAGAATTTGAATTCCACTAGTAACGGAGTTGAAGAATAAAATTCTATGGGAAGCTCACAATTCAAGGTATTCAATCCATCCGGGAAGTGCTAGGATGTACAGAGATTTAAAGGAGAATTATTGGTGGCCAGATGTAAAAAGGGAAATTGCAGAATGGGTCAGCAAATGTTATACATGTCAAAGAGTTAAGGCGGAGCACCAGAGACCAAGTGGATTATTGCAACCATTAGAGATTGCAGAATGGAAGTGGGAGCACAGTTCTATGGATTTTGTAGTCGGATTACCAAGGACGAAAGCGAACCACAATGTCATTTTGGTTATAGTGGACAAATTAACTAAGTCAACTCATTTTCTGTCTATTAATGAAAGATTTTCATTGGACAAGTTGGTTCATAAGTATTTGAAAGAGATAGTAGTTCGTCATGGAGTCCCCGTGTCTATTGTATCTGATCGAGATCCAAGATTCCATTCAAGATTTTGGAGGAGTTTTCAGGAACGTTTGGGAACTAAATTGAATATGAGTACAACTTATCATCCACAGATTGACGACCAAAGTGAAAGAACAATTTGGACAATTGAGGACATGTTATGTGTTTACGCTATTGATTTCAGAGGAATTTGGGATGAACATTTGCCCTTAGTAGAATTTGCTTACAACAATAGTTATCACGCTAGTATCGGAATGCCTCCCCACGAAGCTCTTTATGGATGCAAATGTCGATCACCAGTATATTGGGACAAAGTAGGAGAACGTAAGATACTTGGACCCAAATTGGTGCAACAAATAAAAGAAGTGGTTGAGGTTATTTAGAAGAGGTTAATTGCAGCGTAGGATCGTTAGAGAAAATATGCAGATAAATCAAGAAAGGACATGGAGTTCGAAGACGAAGAATTAGTATTGTTGAAATGTCACTGTGGAAAGGATTTTCTAGATTTGGAAAGAAAGGAAAGCTGAGTCTTATATACGTTGGACATTTTAAAATTTTGAAGCGTTTTGGCAAGGTAGCTTACGAGTTGGCGTTACCCCCGCATATGGAGCACATTCATAACGTCTTTCACATGTCTATGCTTAAGAAGTATAATCCAAATTTCAGGCATGTAATCAAGTATGAGCCGATAGAACTTCAGGCAGATTTATCGTATGTTGAGAATCTAATAGAGATTCTAGAAAAGAGAGAGAAAGTGTTAAGGAATAAAGTTGTAAAGTTAATAAGAGTATTGTGGAGAAATCCAAGGGTTGAAGAATTAACCTGGGAGTTAGAAAGTGATATGCAAGAAAAGTACCCTCATTTGTTTACTTAAGAGATTCTGAGGACATAATCATTTTAAAGGGGAATGATGTAATATCTGGGATATATCGTGTAATTATTTTTATCAATAAATAACTATTCTGTGATTATTATGTGAATTATTGGTGAATTATCTGTTGAGTGGTAATTGTATTTGGATGTTTAAATGTGATAAAATTTGAGTATTTTAATTTTTATATTTCAAAAATAAAGTGTAGATAATTTTGATATTTTTCTATTAATTTTTATGTGGTTATATAATTTTATAAAGAATTTATAGATTTAATAAATTATTTTTCTGAGTGTTTATAAATTATTTTGTATAATCGGGAACCGTCCGGCTTCAACTTTTTTTACGTTTTTACAACCTGGAAGTCTTGTGAAAACTCCTTTCTAACCCAATTTGAATATTCCGAGCATTTTTCTTGTTTTGACTTTTTCGATCCGGAGTGCGGTTTTACCCGTGCAGGTCCCGACGTAAAATTTTCGATACAATATTCATTTCGGTAAATCAATAAAACCCGTATTTTTTAGAAACGATATATTTTGATTAAACTATTATATTATCTTCTCGTAATTCGTGTAACCAAAGCGCTGAGGTCAAGACCGTATTTACAAAAAACTTGGTTTTGATAATTATCCTAAAACCAATACCGAATTGAACCAGTTTTATAAATACTTAGCGATTAAGTATTCTATTTTTATATCCGATATGATCCAATAGGTTACCAATATTCCATAAATATAAATAACCTTTACCGTATTTTATTTTTTTATAGATAATCATTTGCACACAGTAAAATATACAAAATTTTCAGAGAAAAATCATAAAATTCATAGTGTTCTTGAGAATCAAACAAGCATTTGAAGGTGTTATTGAAATCGGATTTTGGAATTCTAGTAACCAAAATGAAGGTCTTGAAGAGTACTTTCAGAATCTTTAAACCATACTACTGCAGAATCAATAAGTATTTTTCTATAATTTTATTTAAATTCGAATTATTTTGGGTTTAATTATGAATTTTTGATTTTGATGTTGTTTGTGTAATTTGATGCTTGCATGTTGTAGATAATTTGATTCTGGTCATTTTGGTATGTCATAATATTCATTTGGAGTTCAATAACATGTTCAAAAGTGGGTTTGATTTTCGAATTTAAGAATTAGGGTTCTTAATTCTTATTAATGTTTTCAATTGAAAATTTGGGGGTTTCTTCCCAAGGGTTATTGATGAAATTGGTTGATACCATCATGTTTAGAATGATTCCAGGAGTCGAATCATGTGTTTGAAATCATGGGAGGATTTTTGGATTGATCAAATCGGAGAAAACAGAGCTCGTCGGCGACGACGAGTTTCTTGGACTTTTTCCGGCCAAATCCTTGATTGTTTGCTTGATTTGATTACATGAATAAGTTCCTGATAACCTGTAGAATAAATATAGAGAGTTTGGTGGCCCGAGGTGGCCGAAATCATGAACTCCGGCGACCTCCAGCGAAAACGACGGCGACCACTGCAAAATTGCAGTTTGGTCCCCGTAGTTATGAATGTGATACAGTTAGGTCCCTGAGGTTTCCAGAAATTTCAAATTTTTGAATCCTGTTTTGAAAATTTATAAAAATTATATTTTTGATTTATTTTAATTACAATAATTTGTTTTTAATTATTAAAAATTCCAAAAATCATAATTTTAATTCAGAAAAATATTTTTAATTCAAAAATAAATCTGAATTATTTAATTAATTAATTTTAGTTAATAATTAATTATTTAATTTGTCAATTAATTTAAATATTAATTTATAAATTGATTTAATTAGTTATTAATTAATTTTAATTGATTATTTAATTAGATTTTTTTTATTTCAAAATTCCGAAAAATAGTTTTAAACTTCAAAATATTATTTTAAATTATGTTCAAGACTCGATAATTATTATTAAATGATTTTAAAGTCAGATTCGGGTATTCGAAACCTTTTCATTATTTATAATTGATTCGTTGACCCGTTATAATTCCAAAAAATTTATAAAAATTTACAGTACGACTATAGTTTTTTTATAAAATGGACGATGAAAGATAAATTATTACCTTCGCCAATACAGTAAAACTTGTTATTTTTAAACATTGATACAACTTTGACAACTTGGATAGACAAACTACAATTTGATTTTCCCGCCATCGGACAAAAAAGATTAAATGAGATATGTGAAGGGTGTCAATCAAAGCTGTTATCGGCTGATTGCAACCAACTTGTAACATCTTTAAGTAAAAGTAGTATGCATATTATAGTTAGCAAATAGTATAGACAAGAAGGGTGTATAGACAAGGTTCAAAACAGAACAACCATAGAAGGATGTAAAACATATACTTCTATTTTCATTATAGTTAAGTGCCCCAGGGTAGTCCACATCTTTATCAAAAGGAATATAATTTATAATTTTGGACAACCATAAGAGAAATGACAAGAAAAACTATTTAATGGGCTGGTTACTTGAGTACAAATCTGTAACAAAATATTAATTAATAAAAGTATCATGAAATCCGTCATGTCACCAATAAATATATTCCAAAATATAATGAAAATACTATTGGGTGGATTAAAATACTACATATCTAAAAGTAATTAATTAATCGACAGACATGTTATATAACATCCCTTATATCCTTGGAAATAAATTATGACTTAATATAGAGAAAACATAAATAATTGATCACTTGTGCATTTAACATCAGATTGTTAAGTTCCATATAAAACAAGTTTACTTGTTTAATAACAACAATCCTATTTATTAATGGACTATATACTATATGCAGTAACTACATTCCACCTGAAGTAATATTACAAGATAACAAAATAAATTATAGAAGTACTAGTTTTAAAAGATACATTACAATTTTTTTCAAAATAAAAATAAAAATTACATTACAATGTACCATTGTCCTCTCTTTTGCTCAAGGTATTAGAAGTAGGTTCGGTGTAATTTTTTATCAGGTTCACAATAGAAACTTTAAATTTTAAATTTAAAAAGTCATCTATATATAGGTTCATAGTAGAACCTTTAAATATGTAATTTGAAAGATGTATCCCTTTCTCGACATGAGTGCTATATTTCTCATTGACAAAAAAACTATCCAAGTATCTACTCTGGTAAGCCGCTATATATACCAGAAAACCTAAGTTTCATGCTTCTGATGAAAGCCTAGTTTTAGCATCTCCATAAATTAATATAGATAATTGTAATAAAATCCTTATTATTTTCTGATTACAACCATAGTTATCACAGGTTTTATCCTCATAGTTTCTGGAAGTGACAAAATCAGTGAGCCCAAACATTTTCCCCGTGTGAGAATAAAAAATGCATCGATATATTAATAACAAAAAATACCAAAAATGTAGGGCTCTAGGAGATTTTATATGTTCAAGAAGCATATACATAAGCATACTAAATTTAATCACCCTTTTCATGCTTATCCCCATTCACATCCACACCAATAATTCTTTTATCTAAAAATTTAGTTTGTTAAGTTATAAAGATCTCCCAACAAAGCCATAACTTAATAATTTGTTTTTTTTATCAATATAGAGATTATAAAATTGATAGAGCATACCACTAACTCAATTACGCCAAACCCAAATATAGCCATATTAAACTCTGCTTCAACATCTACAGTTTTCAAAGTAGCACCTAACTCTGTAAAAATGATTTCCCATTAGTTTAAAATTTAATATCATTGGATACAAATACAAGTAACTAAAACAAAATGTAACTTCTTTAATTCTAGTAAGCTAAAAAATCATTTGGTAAAAATTGTAAATACTTTTTGATACACCACAACTCATGAGGCATTAGAAGGCGTGCTTGTAATAATGCAGACTATATAAGCATTTATGTACCTCCAAACACTTAAATTAAACCTCCAAACACTTAAATTAAACAATCTAATAGAAGTTAAATTTTAACATATAAACATATAAAATAGGGCATACGTGTAAAAATAAGCCTCATACACAATAAATATATACACGGAAACAAAGACACATATAAAAATTCTCAAAAATATAGAAAAATCATGAAAACCCCAAAAATTAACAAACTAACCCCCCCCAAATTTAGAGGTATAAACAAACTAATTATTAAAATCCCCAAAAATTAGGGTTTATTAATAAATTATACTTAGAGTTTTTACTATGAGGCTGAGTTACTGATAAAATTGAGCTTCGAACCCGAGATTTAAAATGGAGCTTTAAAACAGAGCTTTAACTAAGATTTCAAACGGAATTTTGGAAGAGCAAATAGTGATTGATCGGTGTTGAGGATAATAACTAATACAGAGTTTTGACGGAGCTATGACAATATGCGTTTGGGTATGTGAGTGTTTGTAGAGGATGATCAGCGACATCAGATGTAAAGGCTGAGGGGAGGGGAGTGAGTGTTTGTGTGTGGAGAGACCAAATGTTTGATTTTGTGTGAGTTTTTCTCATTTTATTTTTTTATTTTGTGCGGGTAAATTATTTTACTGAGAGCGCGATTATTCCCGTGCTTTTTTAAAAATATTTTTTCATATGTCTAGGTAACACCAAGAAAGGTGTTGGCATAATTAATTTAAGGCAACATGTGCAGCAACACTTGGTTATGATGTTGCTATACATCATCCTTTTTAATTTCAAACCACATAAGCCAACATTTTCTGCGGCAATACCATTTTTGGAGGTTGCTGAAGATCATTTATGTAGTAGTGTAGTTAATATGCAACTTTTTCGGAAATAATCTTAATTCACATATATCATCAATATCAAAAGCAAGAGTTATTTGAGGAGCCTCAGATTCACTATCAGCATTTTTCATGAGAGCATAATTGAGATTCAAAAGTATCAACCCAATCTTTCTTTTTTGTGATCAAGGATTGCTTCTTCCCGGCTCTTGGCTTCCTGTAATCAGATGCATACTGCCCAACTCTCTCACAATTTTAACACTTGATCTTGGACTTGTTAATGTTTCTTGACTTGGCCTCCTTCTCATCATACTTTCGGTAGTTTTTCTTATCAGAGTTTAAAGAACTGGAGCCTCTCCTATAAAATCTCTTTACTTTCTGGAAGTCCTTTTAAGCCATCTTTTTGAAGTTTTTCACCATCAAGGTAGCCATCTGCAAGATCTTCTCATCATCAATGATCACTTTTAGAGTCTATAAAGATATCACTATTTGAGTCATCATCAGTGTTTGATGACTCAGTATCAGACTTTACAACCATGGCCTTTTCCTCTTGAATGACCTTTTCTTGCATACCTCTCTCTTGGCTTCTCTTCAGTATTTTGTGCAATTGGTCTAGATCTTGATAATTTCCTCTTGCTCTTACGATCCATCTCCAGTTCATGAATCTTCAACATTCCATAGACCTCATCCATAGATGTATCTTCAAGATCATAGCTGACTTTTATGGATGCTTTCAAATCCACTTTTCAGGGAGTGCAAGAAGAATCTTCAGATTTGAATCTTTTGGATCATATTCCTTGTCCATAAGTGACAAATCATTCAACAGTTTATGGAACCTATCATGGATATCAATGAGTGACTCATCAACTTTTGATTCAAAGTGATCATACTTCTGTGTAAGTATAGTTTTTCCGTTCTTCTTGATAGCAATTATTCCTTGACACTTAACCTCTAAAGTGTCCCATATCTCCTTGACAATTTTAGATCCAATAACCCTATTGGACATAACACTATCCGGACTGTTGTGCAAAAGATATCTAACCTTAAAATCTTTCATGATGGATGCCAGATCTTCAACTGTATAGTCCTTTTTTTGCCAAGCAACTGTATAGTCCTTTTTTCTTTATCAATCATCTTTTCAGCCTCACCAACAATAGAAACATCCAGTTTATTAGGCTTGTGTGGACCAGTATAGTCCTTTTTTCTTTATCAATCATCTTTTCAGCCTCACCAACAATAGAAACATCCAGTTTATTAGGCTTGTGTGGACCATTATAGATCTTGTTGAGATATTCAGGGTCTGTTGCTACCAGACACATAGCCATCTTAACTGTCCAAATAGGATATTCATTCACTTTCAGGATTGGAATAAAATGATTTCATATTTGCTCATGTTATTGTTGATTTGGTTTGTGAATGTTGGTGATTGATTTGTTTAAGTTTCTTTATTTACCATTTTATTATTTTTCTGGATCATAAACTATTTGTGTATCAATAGCTCACTCTGATACCAATTGTTATGCCTTAAAGTATACTGTAAAAGAGGGTGAATATACTATTAAACAATCAAATCGAATTCAAACTCAAATATGAGGAACAATTTATATATTGATGATAAAAACTGTTACAAAACTCTCGCAAAAGGATGAACAAATATCCTTGAGAGTTGCTAGATTATACGAATAATATATAAATAATCGATAACTATAGTGTAAACCTAATATGTGCTTATATACTGCACAATTACAAAATCAATCTAAGATATGATATACATGAAAGAAGGAGTTCTAATACATATCCAACTATTGATTGCTACAAATAAGTAAAATCCTATACCTGTAAATCTCCTATAAATCAAGTCTTCTAAGTAGATTCAATCTCTTCCTGGAATCAAGACTTGACATATACTGATAAGTAAATACTGATAATAAACTCTGGTTTGAAAAATACTGATATGCTTGATAAACTTTGATATCTTCCAGTCGTAGACTTTGATGACAAACTCTGATAGTTAGATGTTGATATCATCAATTATATTCAACACGGTATTATTTTTAAATTTGACTATTATCCATCAATTTTATATATTTGATCATATTTGGTTGAATATATTAATTTTATAGTTTTGCCTAAATTTTAGGCTAAATTTATATATATGACTACCGTCGGTTAAATTTATATATAATTGTCATCACTTAATATTAATTCTTCCAGAGCTCCTCTCAAGTATACTTTCTTTTCTTTACTTTCACGATACCTTCCTTCTTTCACCATATCTCCTTACTTTATCCACCCCATGTCCTTCATTTTTCATAAGATCTATTTAATCATCAAGTAAGTTTCATTTTTTAATTTTTACATTTAATAAATTTTATTTATTAATATATATGAAACTATTATTTTGTTGTATTTATATGCATAAATATTTTAGTATTCTTAATTTATTGATGATGTTGGTGTAATTGTTAGTTGTGAACCATGCAAATGTTTTTAACTAAACTTTAGTTGTGAGTATTAATGTAAATTTTAGTATCCAATTTTCCAATTTATTAATATTAATTAACTATTTATGATAGTTTTTGTTATGTTGAATTGCATTCAAGTACTTATGTAACACTTTGTATATGACATCTTGTTGTTATTTGATCGTTTGAAGTAGGGCTGTAAAACGGATAATTCGGATACGGATCTGCCAGTATCCGTATCCGGATCCAAATTCAAAAATTCGTATCAGTATCCGTATCCGAATTCGAAAATATATAAAGAATAATATCTGCATCCGGATCCGATGGATACTATCCGAATACGAATAATATCCGGATCCGAATCTGATTTTCAGTCAGATTTTTTATTTTTATATTAAAAATTGAAAAAATCAAAAAAATTCAAAAAATATTGTAAGAAATAAAAAATCATTTTTAAAAACATAATAAGAATTAAAGTGATTTAATCATATTTTAATTTTTCAAAAATATAATTTTATTTATCTTTTCAATATAATTGTTATATTTAAATTGTTGAACTCAAATGATTTTTTTTATATTTGTCTATACAATTTTAAAATTATAAAAAAAGTTGTATAAACATAATATTTATTATATATATATATACACACACAAATACACACATTCTAAGTTTAATATAATAAATTTTAAATTATTTAAATATAATAAATATATATATATACATATATATTTGGATGCAGATATTATCGGATGCGAATATGCCTATATCCGTATCCGTATCCGCAATCGTCGGATTCGAATACGGATAATATCCGCTTTGTTTCGGATACAGATAATATCCGTTTTATTTCGGATACGAATACAAATTCTTCGGACGAATATCGGATTTTTCGAATTTTTTTGACAACCCTAGTTTGAAGTACTAAATGGAAGAGTAAAAAAATGGTGTAGATGATTTTATTAAATTTATTTTTGATCATCTTGATCCTAAATGTGGATGGCTATTAAGATTTAGAGATGGAGGCCTACTAAGATTTCTATGTAAAGATTTTGAATATAAGTATTTCTAGGACCCTAGTGCGGTGAAAGTTGTTGCTATCATTTTTGCCTCTTTTTGAAGCCGAAACAAGTTCTCGTAAAACTCATTATATGAGGATATATATGATGGTTGTTATATGCTAAAAGATTTTGCAGATGCAAACGCCATTTTGAGGATGAACTAAATGCTAAAGTAAAGGAATTTTACGAGATGGTGAAGAGTACCTATGAACTAATAAATCCAAAAAAATCAAATTTTCACAATGTTATCATTTTATAAACAAGTCATTAGATTGAAAATACAAGCATAATTGTACTAAATATGGCTTTGATAAGTTGATTCACCTCATTAAATCAGTACCGACTGTTAATTATATATTGCCCAAGACCTATTATAATGTTCGACAATTAATAAAAGGATTGTATCTTGTTTTAAGAAAATGATAACAACAAGACACATTATGATAAATTTCATACAAGTCGATAAAAAGAGAAAAAATATCCAAAAAAAGAATATCTCGCGAAAGATTTTATGATACTTTCCTTTTACCCAAAGGTTGTAGTGTTTATTCCTGAATGAGAATACCATAAAAGATATGGGGTGGCAATATAGTAGAGTCAAAGTTGAAGGTCAATTAAGTCACCCAACATATAAAGATAAGTGGAAACAATTTGATTGTAGATTTTTAAACTTTATGAAATAGATTTGGAATGTTAGACCCGGTCTATCTAGTGATAGATTTGAACCCTTTCATGATGCATATGCTAAGGAATATACTGGATGTCATGTCTAGTGATAGTCGAATGATGCAACAAAAAGCTACATGTTTATCTCTGACCACTACTTGATAACTTTATAAGTTATCTTGTACACATTTTATGATGAAGGTGGCATTCGTGTGGACAATCAGTGACTTCCCCGCACTTGGCATGCTTAGTAACTGGTCTACCAAAAGTAAGTTGGCATGTTCACTTAGTATGGGACAAGTAAAATCAAATCAACTAAAATATGGTGGTACCCTACTTATTATGGTACTGATCTATATTCTTTAGAACATATGATTTGTTAAGAAAGATTAAAAAATCGGAAGAACTGACACATATTCATCCAGATCTCGGTATTCAGTATCATTAATAAGGAGCATTTTTGAGGATGTGCAGTTTCTGTAACACCCCCAAATCCGGGGTCAGGAATCTGGGTTTTCACGAGTTCCATTTTCCTTAATATCACTTAATCTTTGATCAAAACTATTACTGCATACTGTGACCCCTTTCTTTCACACACACACACACACACAGGTTAGAGTCTCAGAGAACGCACCAATACAATACTGAACCATAATATTATGTTGATTCAATAATCATTACATTCTTCCAAATATCTCTACAAAACATTCTATTGATTACTACTTCTAATTGAAGCGTGATCAGAAGTCCAATATAGACCTAACTCAAGGGCTATAACGATTCCTATAATTCAACTTAAACAAATCATGCTAGGATAACTAGCCTCCTACCAGCTTAATCCTTCACTTCAAGCCAGTCATATGGACTAATAGATATCATCGACATCCTTGCTCTTTTTCGATGGAACAACCACATTGCTATTTGCGGGGTTGGAAGAATAAACAACAAGAATGAGCAAATAATGCCAAACAAGTTCTCCCAATAACTATCCCCTTATATATAAAAAAGGAATATACCTCGATAAGAGTAATAGGGAAAAGAATCAAACCTTTATACCCTTTAGGTCATTCCTCAATATCAACATCTTTTATAAACCTCAAACCTTTATAATTCTCTAATAGTTCAAGTTATTAAAGAATATACTTTTCATTCCTCAACCGATTTATGACAAATTATTTCCCACCACTTAACCTGTAATATAAATTAATCACAACAATTACACAATCCCTCTTTCAATAATCAACATCAGTACAAGATGTTCCATAACCAAATAATCTTAACAACCCATTCTGTTGTTAGATTAACATAATCTAGTTATTCTATTTATTGTCATAATTTATATGTGACAATTCAATTTACAAACATTTTAATAATTTCTTTTCCGAGGGACTGGGACTTTCAACCAACTGGATATGATTAAACGATGATCAGTCATTTCAATCATGTCCTTCCGAGGGACCGTTTTACTATTAGTAGATGGGCAAGAACACTTTTCGAACTTGACCAGGGCAAGAACACTTTTCGAACTTGACCTGATGATTGACAGGAACACTTTTCGAACATGACCGAATCATCCTTTGGCAACACATGGGCAAAATTAAAATGGCTGGACCGGCACCTCGACCTCTTACGCAGAATTACCGTATTACCGGTATTCTCAATCCGCGTTACCGACGTTTATGTCGGCCGCAATCTCATTTCGAGAGTATGCTGACCCCATTAGGTCGCATCTACTAAAGCATCATATAAAATGATCCCTGCATTAACCGAGTCCCCTGAGTTATCAAAACTCTTTATTATTATTGTTATTCATCTCATTCTTATCACTTAATTTCATTATTATGGTTATTCACCTCAACCATCATTTCATTATTGGTTATCAATTGGGAAATTTTATTAACCATCGAACATTCACTAACTGACCAGGAAGCCTTAACAATTGCTAGATTAATTAATAATCTCTTATATATTGATTCAAAATAATACTTTTTAGAATACAACCTTTCTTTGAATCTCAATTTAAAGAAAATCCCTTAGTCAATATTTGAAAATAATTAACTAAATAAAATAAATTTAATTAAATAGTTAATCCCAAGATGTCTTAATAAATGTATAATTAATGAAATTACGAATACACCATCTTTCTGAGATTGGGTTGTGATAATATCATTTACTATCCTCAATATGGCATTTAATAATATTAAATACCCCAATATCTGATCCTCAAAGAAAGAAATAATATACAGTCATATAATATTCGAAGGAACAATCTTCGATCTATGATGACTATTGTAAGAAGAAAGGTCGGCTTCTGGTCGACGTAATGAATACATAAATAATTTGAAAATACTTCCTCATTTAGTTGAGTCTACTTCTCTTAATAGTTCTTCCCTATTCCAGGGATTCACAAGTCTTTAAACATATTGTACTTATGTAGCCATGCATACCTCAACAAAATCCTCTATTCATATTTAGTCTATGCATAATATACATATGAATATTTTATGATGAACAATATTATAAGGTAGAGAAGTCAACAGTTAAGGATATAAATCTTGCCTTAACGATGCGAATATAAATGTGACTGAAAACTACCATGCGACTGGAAGGGTCCTGGGTTATGTCGAGGTGCTATAACGCTAAAAACAAAGTAGGGTTAGCAACTAGTGCTAACCTATACCACTTAACTGCTATACAGAATTGCCATTTCCACTAGTCGATGCTACACATATCTTAAAGGACACATAAGCATGTTATTTATACTCACATTGCATCCTATGACTTAGCGAAATCCAAGTTCTAACTCAATTGTATTCATTCACGCTTCCCGTCATTTTGTTTACGGTTTTCCAAGGATGTTGCTTACTTCATCATTTTTATAAAATCAAAAAGTAATCCTTTTAATCCAAAACTTACACGAGGACTTTCCTTACTGACCCTAGCATGTCATATTAAAGTTTCAGGATTTTCTCAGTCCTTCGAAGGGGTGAAATGATAGTCTCTAAACTACACTTAAGCAAAGTTTGGTTTCTCGAAACAATGTTCACTAAAATGGACATAACTTTTAAACCGTAAATGCATTTTACGCAGTTCTTGTGCTCACGTAAACTACATGACAACCTCTACACAGTTAGATGGTCACAAATGGACATGCCTCATATCATGATCTCGGCAGTTTTAGTGGCTAACAAAAATTCGGCATTACGACAGCTATAACTATTCAATTTCCAAAATCAATCCATGACTAAAATTAAAATAATCAACAATCACAATCCATACACTAACCATTAAAAATTAAATCAAGATCATAACAATCAACTTTCACAATACTCATCCAAACAAATACTACTAAACAAATCCAAATCAACACCAATCATCCATTATACTAAGCTCTTAACTTATGCTAACACATAATCACTAAATCATCATCAAAACTCAAACTCAATATCAAGATTCTTGGAGTCCATACCTTCTTTCGAGTGTTTTAGCCACCACAAAGCTTTGTACTACCCTTGTATAGCCTTAAACTAGCTTGGCTCATCTATGGAATCAAGAAACAAAAGTTAGTTTCTTGGAGTTACTATTGGTCCGATTGAAAGAACTAGAAAAATGAGGGTCTTACCATCCTTATCTGGACGAGGCTTGTGAACAAGTGTTGTAGATCATCTCAAGAGCTATAGAACACAATATTTGAGTGAGAAATGAAGGAGATAAAGAAGTTTTAATATGTTGGTTCTGTTTTGGCCGAGAGCAATGGAAATGGGGGAGGAAATGCTTTTGCTTTCTTGTGTTGGTGGAATGATGTGATGGATGATGATGGGTTGTCTTGATATTTTGCTAGGTTAATAATAAACAAAGGAGTTAGTGTAAGATGATCTCACCATTTGTCATGTGTTGGTGATTTGTGGTGAGATGAGATCATCCTTAGTTAACTAGATAATTAACTAGCCATTCCTTCCTAACTATCACCTAGTTTCTTGGTTAATCAACTATCCACTTGCCTTGCCACTTGCAAAGATATTTTCAAGAGTCATTATTCATTTCTTTGTCCGGTTATCACTCAATCTTGTTGATCGTTTGGTTAAATACCTCAATGGTTTTATTGATAAAATCTTCTTGGTATTTTTGATACCTAAATTAATTCTCCTTTATAATCCTTGGTTTTAAAATCCTTCATCTTAATATTAATTCCTTAAATCCCTTAATGTCTGGTGGAAATCTCGGGGAAAAATAAAAGTGCTCGTTTTCGAAATCCGACGGCTTTTACATACACTTATTTTCACTCTCCAATACTAATATAAGCTTAGAATTTCCATAAGAGAACTCCTATATACGAGCGTCTGATAATATTTCTTAATCAACAAAAAAATACTATTCATCAGGGTTTAGAAAAAGCTATTCACTAGTGCTTTAATTATTACCGAAAATTAGGGTTATTACAGTCTCCCCTCCTTAAAAGGATTCCGTCCCGGAATCAGGTTGAAGACAGCCGGGGATACTTTTCTTAACATTTCGCTTTCTTGTTTCCAAGTCGATCCTTGAACATTCCGATCTTCTTGCAACATATCTCACTAGCACTATAGCTTTTTATTCTCAATAATCCATTCCATAATCTAAACTATTCTATTTCATAATTTGTCCCTATGGATTTATGAAATTGCATTCGCGTCCAATCGGGGTCATCCGGAAGTGAATCGGAGCTGAAACGAATGGAACTCAGTTTCTGAGTCATCCTCGTAGGGGGTATACACGAGGTATGGAGCAAACATTGAGGCGGCCCGCTTTTTGGATTTCTTTTCATAATTTGTCCCTATGGATTTATGAAATTTCATTCGCGTCCATTCGGGGTCGTCCGGAAGTGAATCAGAGCTGAAAGTAATAGAACTCGGTTTTTGAATAATCCTCGTTGGGGGTAGTAACGAGGTATGGAGCAAAAATTGAGGCGGCCCGTTTTTTTGATTTATTTTCATAATTTGTCCCTATGGATTTATGAAATTGCATTCGCGTCCATTCGGGGTCGTCCGGAAGTGAATCGGAGCTGAAACGAATGAAACTCGATTTCCTAATAATCCTCGTAGGGGGTAGTACACGAGGTATGGAGCAAAAATTGAGGCGGCCCATTTTTTGGATTTCTTTTCATAATTTGTCCCTATGGATTTATTAAATTGCATTCGCGTCCATTCGGGGTCGTCCGGAAGTGAATCGGAGCTGAAAGTAATGGAACTCGGTTTCCGAATAATCCTCATAAGGGGTAGTACACGAGGTATGGAGCAAAAATTGAGGCGGCCCATTTTTTCGATTTCTTTTTATAATTTGTCCCTATGGATTTATGAAATTGCATTCGCGTCCATTCGGGATCGTCCGGAAGTAAATCGGAGCTGAAACGAATGAAACTCGGTTTCCGAATAATCCTCGTAAGGGGTAGTAGATGAGGTATGGAAAAAAATTTGAGGCGGCCCATTTTTTGGATTTATTTTCATAATTTGTCCCTATGGATTTATGAAATTGCATCGCGTCCATTCGGGGTCGTCCGGAAGTGAATCGGAGCTGAAACGAATGGAACTCGATTTCCGAATAATCCTCGTAGGGGGTAGTACACGAGGTATGGAGCAAAAATTGAGGTGACCCGTTTATTGGATTTCTTTTCATAATTTGTCCCTATGGATTTATGAAATTGCATTCGCGTTCATTCGGGGTCGTCCAGAAGTGAATCGGAGGTGAAAGTATTTTGGTTCTACTTATATTCGTTCATAACGTATCACATTTTTCATATTCATATCGATTTGGGTATCAAGAACCTGCTTCGAATTCAGAGACAATCTTGATCCACATGTAGAAGTAGAAGAATTTATTGAGAGATCACTATGATCAATGAACACTTGTTATATTGCATAGTTAGTACAGAAGGGGGCCAGCCTTTAGTACTTGACAAGCAATTAAACAATCTGTGGTACCCTACTAGACTTCTATCACATAGACCGACAGTCATGCGGCAGTACCTCCCCTCCTTGAAGGGTTGTTCCTCTCAAGTATATTGAAGATTAATAAGAGAGGAGAGAAGAAAAAAATTCAGAGAATTACGGAAAGATTCATGTTTGCAAAATATTATGCTGAAAATTTTACCTTTGAACTATAGAGGTTTATCAGAGAAGAACAAGAATATAAGGGTTAGTACCAAGTATTACCTTATCATAGGTTCAAATCAAACCACCTTATATTATATCTAGTGGCATCAAAAATTTAATATCAACAAGAGAGTATCTCCAATCCAACAGTCTATAGATTTAGGCTCTCGTTCATTCTTAATATCAATCACTTTTGAAAACTCCTTCAACATCCAGAATTGAATCTTGGATTTCTTACTCGACACTATCGCTATTGGAATTCTACGTCGTACTCCAATATCGTTTGTATACATACTTATAACTCTTCGTCGCTAAAAAGAAATAATTAAATAAACACTTGGTTAGGCTATCCCTATAACCCATACACCACCATGGTTTGACTAAATAATTGGTAATCACATACCACCATACTTTACCATCTATCCATTTTCATTCCGACATTACCTCGGTTGTCATAATCTCATTACTTACAGATATAGTCTATTGCTGATTTACTATAGCTCATTGTTTCCTCGGGTTCTTAATAGCTACTCGTACATAGTTCATATTTACCACCTCACAACTTTCGAAGGATATACAATAAATCATTATTCCTGATCCACAAAGAATGTTTCTTGGAATTGCCATACATATGACATGAAGCAGATAAAATTGTAGAAGAGTTTCAGCCAAAGCAACGATGGCAGGTTAATAAAATTCTTAATCATATATCCTCAATAGGAAACTTGAAGCTTAAAGGTTCACTTAGTCCTTTTTGCATCATGGTCCTGGCTTATCTCGAGATAGGACCTTTTAAGGTAAGTAGTCTGCTCACAGGAATAAGGTCTTTTCCCAACCACTATTACATTTAAGTATTGAACAGTCATCAGAAGGAATGTAATCCTTCTACATTATACTATATCCTGTAAGGTTTCACCCATCATCCCTTAATTCCTTTGGCACAAGCATTTATAAACTAATCTTTTATACTTAAAGTGTCGGCCACCTCATTGGCCTTTCCTGATAATACAATCAATGTCTTTTGAACCACTTTCAACTAAATTTTCTACCTAATTCCTAGTCACCGCTTATGTCAAGTTATTTTTCTTAAGTCCTTGTGAAAGGAAAAATTACCAATGCCTCAATCTTTAAATGTGAACATTATTCTGGCTAATTCCCAATCATACCTACGAACTCTCTTATCTTACGTCTTTCTTGCTTTAAACAATCTCGATATTTATTGGTCCATTCTAGACTTCCCCTGGTTAAACACATGCCCCACCTGGCATTATTATTATTAAAATACTATAAGAATACATCATTATTCCCTTATCATCTTTCTCAGTATTGTTCTCTTCTCCAGTCATTGACTCTATGCCTTCATTCACCATTCTTTCTTGGCATAATTTGATCCTTCCCAACAACACTGGTTGCATATAAATCTCAAACAACCTTTTGATATTCACACCTTCTTGAGTTTCTCTTTCCTACTAAGGGCATCAGCCACCACATTGGCTTTCCCTGGGTTATAGAGAATTCATAATCCTAACCCTTGATCAACTCTAACCATCTTCCATGGCATATGTCAAGTTCTTTCTGGGTAATAATGTACTCAAGGCTCTTATTCCTCTTTGGTAAACTTTCTAAGGTTATCCTCAATCCTTCTTCCTGTATTCCTAGGTACAGGGCACATCAAGATATCGCTTACTAATACTATGACCATTTTGTCTATATATAGTTTCTGAAAACTCTCTTCACTGATCTTTAAAGGTTGTTGCTACCTAAATCAATCCAATTTATATTTTCAAAACTCATAATGTCCCTATTAGGGTAAAATGCCATCCTTTGTGCATCCCCCTGAGATTATCTTAAGTTATCACTGTTCTATCCTCAATTCCATTTTGAAAAGGTACTTACATCCATCCATTGATAATTCAATTCGTCTATCCTTGATAAGGGTATCTACTCAATCATTCCCATATTAATAGTCTACATATCGTTTCATGTTAACATCCCTTTTTTAGACTGATGTCAATCTATATGGCCTCCAAAAGACAATAACCTTTAACTGTACTTCTTACATATATTAAGCCAATATACAATTTCCACATCCTGCTGATTAATTTTTAGAATCTCTACAAACTTTGATAAATCATTTGCCTCAGTCATATATGTCTATGGTAGTTATAACCTCCCAACATCATATAACGTAGATCGTTGTACTTTTATTTCTAACTTACCATCGGAACAATCATATGCACATAAATCACTTCAGTAATTGTTATTTCTACTCATCAAGCTCCGGAAATAATTTACATTTAAGCTTCAACTTGCATGCAACCCTGTTTACATAAAACATCTATTAGTTCTCGAATTGGCCAAAACAGGTGCCTTGGTGAAATCGAGGAGAAGGGTGCTTTAGTTACATTAGTTTACACAGCAGTTCCGACCGTTATGCTGAAGGTCCGTATTGTCGGCGCTTGATTAGACGCAACCCAACTTCATCTTGATACTGTTGGTCTAGTTTCTTTACACTCCTTCTTTGAGTGGCCCACCCGGCCATACTTGTAACATGTAAGATTTAAGGGTTTAATATTAGAAGTGTGTCTCTGACAATCGCTGGCATAGTGCCCCACTTGTCCACAATGGAAACAATTTACCCTGGGCATTTTAAAGTCCCCTCTATGCTTTCTCCCACACATTTTACAATCTGGCAGTAGGGGCCTTGTCTGTCCTGACTGGGATCCCCTAAACTGCCTGCCGCCCTGGCCAATAGTCGTCCCTTCCGATCTCGTAGCCTCTCGACTTTTTCTAACTTGGGATGCTTGTCCCTTACGAAACTTGTTTGGAAGGTTCCCATCAGTGGAACTTCCCTCCTGACTCTCGAACATTCTCTTTCTATTCTCTCTCTCTTTCCGTACCTGCTCACTCCCTTTCTCCAGATAGTAGCTTTCTGTACTAGGGTAGCATAATTTGTTAGCTCTAACACAAACATACTATTTTGAATCCATAGGTTGAGCCCCTGCTGAAACCTTCTTACATTTTTCACTTTAGTATGTACAAATTCTGGCACGAATCTTGACAATTCAGTGAATTTCATATCATACTCCGCTACGCTCAAGTTATTATGCTTTAGTTCTAAAAATTTTAGCTCCATCTCACCCTCCATGTAACTGGGAAAATATTTCTCCAAAAACAACTTGGTAAAACTAGCCCAAGTCACCACTCCATTCCCTTCTATGTTCTTTTTAGACTCCGACCAAAAATTTTCCTCTCCCTTTAGTAAGTACGTAGCAAAAATAGTTTTTGATTCTCAGCTACCTGCATAATCTCAAAGGACTTTTCTAATTCCTTCAGCCAGGCCCTAGCTACCATAGGGTCAGTTGTTCCCTCAAACTCGGGAGGTTTCAGTGATTTAAAGGCCCGAAAGGAATTGGCCACAGTGTGTCGGGGAATGGGTAGTTGCCGCGGGTTTGGGTGGCGTTCTAAATTCTGCCTCAACAAATCCATAATTTGACTCATGGGATTTACTTCTGGGTCACCTCCCTGGTTTCCGGTGTCTTGTTCATTATGATCTTCGGGGATATCTCCATCCGAAGTACTATTGGTTTTACTGGCTTCATTCTTTGGTTCAAAATGTGCTCTTGTAACTCTCTATCTGGGTGGCATACTCCTGTAATTTCCAAAACACTTATATTAATTTTACATCCAGGTTACCTAAAGTATTCTCAGGCATTCCCTTACCGCTGATCACCTTACATGATCGGTGTCCATTTCAGCGTCGAAATAAATTGAAGGTAGTTAATATTATCCACTTAAGGAAAAAAAGGATTTTATACCCATCTGAGTCAAGTATATAAATAAGATTTCTGGAACATCTTTCGGCTAAATTGCAGTAACTATATACTTGGTCTCTTATACCAGTCTTATCAAGACTCACCCTAGGCTCACTAGTCTTCTTTCTATTGACTTCCGAGATCACCATCTCGCTTGTTATACCATTATATAACCTTATTAAATTCAGACCATCCATTCGGAATCTCCTTACTTTCCAAGGTAATCCCTCATGGTCTATCGTACCGGGTATAATCCAGATAATATTCTCGAAGTATATAATAAATCTCCCTTGGAGGAACAATGTCCTCAATACTATAGTAAACACTACCTCTGGCGAAATCGTTGTTCGCAGGGAATTTAAAATCTTGCATACAAAGAAATTCCTCAACTTATTCCAGGTAATAAGT
Organism: Apium graveolens; assembly: GCF_009905375.1. Taxonomy (NCBI): domain Eukaryota; kingdom Viridiplantae; phylum Streptophyta; class Magnoliopsida; order Apiales; family Apiaceae; genus Apium; species Apium graveolens. The sequence goes on from NW_027418729.1 coordinate 72,794, forward strand.
AACATTAATTGTACAACGAAGTTAAAGGTTTTTTTTGGTCCTCATATATATTATTTTCTTAGAGCAACTATACAGGACTAGGAACAATAACTTCATGTCATTTGAGTCATCCGATGGTATTGGCACTTACTGTTTCCACCTCAACTGCCTCTTGAGACTCTGCTCCATATCCTATATCAATGCCTTGGATAATTCATAAATTTTCAAAGTATCTTCTCAGCATTCTCAAAATCCTCGCCTTGTGCCCTAGAAGGGTCAGCCTCATATGATACCCTAGTCATAAGTGGAACAGCGGCACACTAGCCATCTTATCTCTCTCTTGATGCTTGATCCTTGCTCTATCAAAATTTGTCACCGCCCCTCTTATCTGGGCCAAATTAAACCTATCACTATCAATCTTGGTCTCTAACATTGCTATAAGCTCTCTGTCAGCCCTATCCATCAATTCTATATCTCATTCTTATTGAGATAGAGTCATATGGGGTCCCTATAATATAATAAGGAGCCTAATGGTTCTTGTTCATAAATCCTCCATCAATGTTTCATAGCTTTCTCTCATCTGTCAGTACTACATCCAGTAGTCCAACTATGAATCCGATATGGATTCTCAGTCTTCTTAATTATAACTAAGTCCCTTATGCTCACGTCTCTGAGTAATCTAACCTTTGCTCTGATACCATTTTTGTAACACCCCCAAATCCGGGGTTAGGAATCTGGGTTGTCACGAGTTCCATTTTCCTTAATATCACTTAATCTTTAATCAAAACTACTACTGTATACTGTGACCCCTTTCTTTCACACACACAGAGGTTAGAGTCTCAGAGAATGCACCGATACAATACTGAACCATAATAATATGTGGATTCAACAATCATTACATTCTTCCAAATATCTTTACAAAACATTCTACTGATTACTACTTCTAATTGAAGCGTAATCAAAAGTCCAATATAGACCTAAGTCAAGGGCTATAACGATTCCCATAATTCAACTTAAACAAATCATGCTAGGATAACTAGCCTCCTACCAGCTTAATCCTTCACTTCAAGCCAGTCGTATGGACTAATAGATATCATCGACTTCCTTGCTCTTTTTCGATGGAACAACCACATTGCTATCTGTGGGGTTGGAAGAATAAACAACAAGAATGAGCAAATAATGCCCAACAAGTTCTCCCAATAACTATCCACTTATATAAAAAAGGGAATATACCTCAATAGGAGTAATAGGGAAAAGAATCAAACCTTTATACCCTTTAGGTCGTTCCTCAATATCAACATCTTTTATAAACCTCAAACCTTTATAATTCTCTAATAGTTCAAGTTATTAAAGAATATACTTTTCATTCTTCAACCGATTTATGACAAATCATTTCCCACCACTTAAGCTGTAATATAAATTAATCACAACAATTACACAATCCCTCTTTCAATAATCAACATCAGTACAAGAACACTTTTCGAACTTGACCCGATGATTGATAGGAACACTTTTCGAACATGACCGAATCATCCTTTGGCAACACATGGGCCATAATTAAAATGGCTGGACCGGCACTCTGACCTCTTACGCAGAATTACCGTATTACCGGTATTCTCAATCGAGAGTATGCTGGCCCCTTCCGGTCACATCTGCTAGAGCATCATATAAAATGATCCCTGCATTAACCGAGTCCCTTGAGTTATCAAAACTCTTTATTATTATTAATATTTTATTCATCTCATTCTTATCACTTTATTCTCATTGTTATGGTTATTCACCTCAACCATCATTTCATTATTGGTTATCCATTAGGAAATTTTATTAACCAACGAACATTCACTAACTGACTAGGAAGCCTTAACAATTGCTAGATTAATTAATAATCTCTTATATAATGATTCAAAATAATACTTTTTAGAATACAACCATTCTTTGAATCTCAATTTAAAGGAAACTCCTTAGTCAATATTTGAAAATAATTAACTAAATAAAATAAATATAATTAAATAGTTAATCCCAAGATGTCTTAATAAATGTATATTTAATGAAATTACGAATACACCATCTTTCTAGGATTGGGTTGTTATTATATCATTTAGAATCCTCAATATGGCATTTAATAATATTAAATACCCCAAAATAAGATCCTCAAAGAAAGAAATAATATACACTCATATAATATTTGAAGGAACAATCTTCGATCTACGATGACTACTGTGAGAAGAAAGGTCGGCTTTCGGTCGACGTAATGAATACAGAAATAATCTGAAAATACTTCCTCATTTAGTTGAGTCTACTTCTCTTAATAGTTCTTCCCTATTCTAGGGATTCACAAGTCCTTAAACATATTGTACTTATGTAGCCATGCATACCTCAACAAAATCCCCCATTCATATTTAGTCTATGCATATATATATACATATGAACACTTTATGATGAACAATATCATAAGGTACAGAAGTCAACAGTTAAGAATAGAAATCTTGCCTTAACGATGCGAATATAAATGCGACTGCAAACTCCCATGCGACTACGAGGGTCCTGGGTTATGTTCGAGGTGCTATAACGCTAAAAACAAAGTAGGTTATCAACTAGTGCTAATCTATACCACTTAAACTATCACATACAATCCAATGCATAACTGCTATACATAATTGCCATTTCCACTAATCGATGCTACACATATCTTAAAGTACACATAAGCATGTATTTATACTCACATTGCATCCTATGACTTAGCGAAATCCATGTTCTAACTCAATTGTATTCATTCACGCTTCCCGTAGTTTTGCTTACGGTTTTCCATAGATGTTGCTTACTTCATCATTTTTATAAAATCGAAAAATAATCTTTTTAATACAAAACTTTCACGAGGACTTTCCTAACTGACCCTAGCATGTCATACTAAAGTTTCAGGATTTTCTTAGTCCTTTTAAGGGGTGAAATGATAGTCTGAAAACTACATTTAAGCAAAGTTTGGTTTCGCGAAACAACGTTCACTAAAATGGACTTAACTTTTAAACCGTAAATGCGTTTTATGCGGTTCTTGCACTAACGTAAACTACATGACAATGACAACCTCTAAACATATACAAAGTTAGATGGTCACAAATGAACGGGCCTCATTTCATGATCTCGGCAGTTTTAGTGACTAACAAAAATTCGGCATTACGACGACTATAACTATTCGATTTCCAAAATCAATCCATGTCTAAAATCAACCCAATCAACAATCACAATCCATACACTAACCATTAACAATTAAATCAAGCTCATAACAATAAACTTTCACAATACTCATCCAAACACATATTATTAAACAAATCCAAATCAACACCAATCATCCATTATACTAAGCTCTTAACTTATGCTAACACATAATCACTAAATCATCATCAAAACTCAAACTCAATATCAAGATTCTTGGAGTTCATAACTTCCTTGGAGTGTTTTAGCCACCAAAAAGCTTTGTACTACCCTTGTATAGCTTTAAACTAGCTTGGCTCATCCATGGAATCATGAAACATAAGTTAGTTTCTTGAAGTTACTATTGGTTCGATTGAAAGAACTGGAAAAATGAGGGTCTTACCGTCCTTATCTGGACGAGTCTTGTGAACAAGAGTTGTAGATCATCTCAATAACTTTCCAAAGAGCTATAGGACACAATATTTGAGTGAGAAATGAAGGAGAGATAACAGTTTTAATGTGCTGGTTCTGTTTTGGCCGAGAGCAATGGAAATGGGGGAGGAAATGCTTTTGCTCTCTTGTGTTGGTGGAATAATGTGGTGGAAGATGATGGGTTGTCTTGATATTTTTCTAGGTTAATAATAAACAAAGGAGTTAGTGGAAGATGATCTCACCATTTTCCATATGTTAGTGATTTGTAGTGAGATGAGATCATCCCTAGTTAACTAGATAATTAACTAGCCGTTCCTTCCTAACTATCACTTGGTTTCTTGGTTGATCAACCATCCATTGCCTTGCTACTTGCAAATGTATTTTCAAGAGTCGTTATTCATTTCTCTGTCCGGTTATCACTTAATCTCGTTGATCATTTGGTTAAATACCTCAATAGTTTTATTGATAAAATCTTCTTGGTATTTTTAATACCTAAATTAATTCTCCTTTATAATCCTTGAATTTAAAATCCTTCATCTAAATATTAATTCCTTAAATCCCTTAATTTCTGGTGGAAATCTCTGAGAAAAATAAAAGTGCCCATTTTCGAAATACGACGGCTTTTACATACACTTATTTTCACTCTCTAAGACTAATATAAGCTTAGAATTTCTATAAGAGAACTCCTATATACGAGCGTCTGATATTATTTCTTAATCAACAAAAAAATACTATTCATCAGGGTTTAGAAAAAGTACTATTCACTAGTGCTTTTATTATTACCAAAAATTGGGGTTATTACAGTTTCCCCCTTCGGGAAATATATCTTGGAGAAAATCGAAGGACTCTGGTATAACATATAATTGGACTATTTTTTTTCATTTTTAACCTTCCGTTTGGGAGACGCTCACTTTTCGTCATAATATTGATGTCATGCACACTGAAAAATTATTTTTGATAGCATACTTTGGAAAGTGAATAGTGACAAAAATAAGTCGAAAGAAAACAAGAAATCAAGAGAAGATTGTATAAAAGTAAACGTGCATCGTGAATTGTAAATTTAAAATGATGGAACAATGCCAAGTGCGCCATATGTGTTCTTGAGGTATTGACTTCATAAGTTGTTCGAGTGGATTTATGCACTTCAACTTCCTAATATGTATACCTCTATTAAATCTAGGTGTGTGAATTTTGTTAGATATTGAATGCTAAGAATATAACACATAGGGGAGGGGGGTGAATGTATGTCTTGGAATTTTCTTTGTTTTAAGCTTTTTTGGATTTTGATTTGAACAAAGCAGTTATAGAAATGTAGAGATATTAAAGTAAGCATAAACAACAGAAACACATAATATCAAAAACTCACTTAATTGTATTTATTAAGTTTGTCTTGCTACAAATTCTGTGTTTTTAAGAAAATAAGAACTCAGCTTCTATCTTGAGAGAATACAAGAAAATCTAGATCTGTTTATTACTTGTGAATTAAGGACCCGTGCATGCTTTATAGACTAGATGCACAGGTTTACAAGACTTACACTAAAATATACTAAACTGCTTTCTAAAGTAACCTTTTTCTATTTCCATTTCTAGCTTTAAAAATCTGTGCATAATCTTACATGTATGTGACTACCCTTTGTCTAGTTAATCTTGGCCCTTGATCTTGTATTTTTTTAGCTACTTTGTAGACTTTTCAATCTAGTGAATAGATTGTTTATTGACTGATAATCTTGAATCTTGAACGTGTACGCATTCAGAATTTGAGAAGTATGTTGAGATCTCCAGTTTATTCTATAAAGAACTGACATCTCGATAAGTATAATGACTTATTGAGATCTCTGAGTTCTTTATAGGTATACTTGACTTGTCGAGGTCTCTAGATCCTTGCATGTGAAATGACTTGTCGATATGTCTGAGATCCCTACATGTGGAAATGACTTATCGATATCTATGAGATCTCTATATACACAATTTTAATTATTGATATCTCTGAGATCTCTATATGAGAAATTGACTTGTCAATATCTCCAATTCACATCTTCATTTGACTTGTTGATATCTCTAAGTTCTCTACATGCAAAATGACTTGTCCATATCTCCAGTTCTTCACATCTTCATTTGAGTTGTCGATATCTTTGAGTTCTCTATATGCAGAAATGACTTGTCGATATCTCCAGTTCTCTAAATATTTATTTGACTTGTCGATATCTCTGAGACTTCTCTATAAGCCATATATTTTGGACTTCTCTACAAGTCATTCTGGACTTCTCAAATGACTTCTCGATATAACTTGATCTGTGACTTGTCGATATATTGACTTTGAACATATTTTAAAGAACAACTTTATTCAACTCCAAGCTTCTACATCTTTTCTTTGAGGCATGATCATGACTTGATCTTCTTCCAGAGTTTATTTCTTAGCTTGAATCTGTTCACAGAAAAATCCCCCAGTCTAATCTTATAACAAATTTTATAAACTCAAGAAATACAATACAGAATACAAATTTAGATTATCATACAACTAATCTTAGGGTTATCAATGTGACTTAGTCTTGTTGTTGTATATGCATGTCTTTCACAACAATCTCCCCCAATTTATGAGAAGATTGGTTATCACAAATTCATGCCTGATAACAAGACTAACCCCAAGCTAAAATCAAATACATAAAAATTGACAGATTGACAAATACAAACTTTTATACATTAAGTAATTACATCAGTTCAAACATTACAGAAATTAGGTAAATTTTTCATAGTCTGGTTCTTTCCTAATGAGGTCCTTGAGATTTACTAGCACTTGAAGTTCTTCAATTATTTCTGTCCCTCTCAAGGCTTCCACCATCTTGAGCCATTCATCTAAAGTAATTGTTGAGGTAACCAACCATGAACCTTAAAAATCTGCCAACTTGAATATTTAGAAAATGTCCATCTTTTGAGATTCTACTCAGCCCCCTTTCCTCGAGTTCATTTGACCTTTGTTCAAATATTTCTATCTCCTTGGCATACTGCCTTTCCCTTTCCTCCCTCTCAGCCTTTATTCTTACATGCCTCTCATTTCTTTCTCTCAGCCTCTCTGCTAGCACAACCTTCCATATTTTTACACTTGAATCTCATGTATTCATCAAACTAATTACCCTCATCAATTATACAGTAGAAGTATTTTCCATAACATCTCTATTCAGCAAGATAAATGAGCCATCCTTGTAATAAATTCTGATTCTCTCAAAGAGATAACCCAAACTCTGACTATCTCTTCAGCTTGTTGCTGGAGATACTCTTCATCTGTTATGCTCCTTGAGATTGGTAGAAAATAATTCCAGATAACTTCATTTTCTGCTGTAGTTCTTCTAGGTTTTCTTCCTGTAGTTTTGAAATGAGTTTTGGTTGGTGGTTTGAATGACGGAGGTTTTGATATTTTCTTTAAAGTGACTTGGCTGGCTTTGATAGGAATCTTGAGTAAAGATTTTGTACTTTGCTTGAATAGATACTTGGGTTTTTGAGGTTGGATTGGTTGAGAGTTTGTTTGGCTAGGCTTGGAGGTCTGAGTTGGTTGGATTTGTGAAATATTTATTTCCTGGATATTTTTTTCTTTGTTTCCCCTTCTCCATCTCTCTTCTTCTTCTTTTTCTTCTTTCCATCATCTTTCTTTTCTTCCTTACCTTTCTCTTCTCATACACCTTACTGTCAGTTGCTTTAGAAGACTGACTTAGATTTGAGCCAGAATATTTTTGCTCATCCTTCTTCTACTCATCATCATCCAAGTCATTTTTAGTGTTAATTTGAGTTCTAGGCAATATGTTATTAGCATTCCTCAAATATCTCCCCAATATCTTTATCACTTCTTCATCTTCTACAGTCTTGATCTTCTCTGTTTTCAAATCAATCTATAGTGTCATTATCAGCCTCAAGTTCCCCATGACACAGTGCTTTGGAATCATGAAATGTTTGCACCTTTTGGTTGATGAACAGATGTAGGTCACTCCCTTGCTAGGTTGGAGATATGCTTCTGGAAAAGCAGCTACTCGAGCTTTCTTGAGTTCATTTAGCAAGAGAGTGTCCTCTGGAATCACCATGTTAACTTTGTTAATTAGGATGTCCAGCTCAGATGCTCTTCTAGATATGAGATAATTAAGAGACACCTGCATACATCTATCTACACTTGAGTCAATTATGTTTGCAACAATCCTCCTATCTTGAAAGTTTCCTTCTATCACCATTATCACTCTTAAAAAGTTGATATTTCTGTCCAAAGCCTTTTTGTAGGTGAAGAAGTTGTTGGCCAGAGAAACTCTGAAAGCATTGAGCAATTTATCAAATTCTTTGTCCAAGTAGGGTCCCTCAACTGTTTTATGTAGTCTTTCTGCCCCAACATCAACTTGAATTGTCTAAACTATGGCTTGGATGGATGATTTTAGCAGTCTAGCTTCTAGCTCCCCCTTAGTCTTGGTAGAAGGAAATATTAGAGGACTAGGAATTTCAGGTCTAACTGCTTCTAGCAATGGTGGAAGAATAATGTATAAAGCTCCCATAATATCTTCCAAAGAGACAGAATTTTGCATTTGTAGGTGTTTGTGGGAGTCTACTAGGGACTTTATATCTTGTTGTTGATTTTGCACCAAAGCTGTCAATTGGGAGACTTGAATTGTCAAAGAATCATTTGAGGACTGTAGAGATGAGATTTGATCTTACAGGTTTTGGATTTGTAGGTTTGTTGATGTAGACATAGGTTATTTTGAGCTTGATGCTGCCAAAGTACCAATAAAATTGTGCAAAACATTCTTGACCTCCTCTATGACCAAGATTGAAGGTTCAAACCTAGCTTTGTAAAGTTGATCCAGTTTGACCTTTGAGTCATTATTTTGAATGATTTGCTTCTGGATCACTTCATGCAGAGCTTTGAAAGACTCTCTCAGCTTAGACACATTTTCTTTCACTGGAGTTAGAGAGAGGGCTTGAAGTCTGTCTGAAAACTTGTTGAACTTGGTTTTAATGTCTTGAAATGTTGGCATCTGCTCATCAATTCTGTCATTCACTAATTTCTTTACAGCATCTTGATGCTTGACCAGAGTATTTTTTATAGCTCTTCTAATATGATGAAAGGCCTTTAATTGTGCTTTGTACACCTCTGCCACAGCATCATACACTTCTTGGGGAGTGAGGACCTTAGCATTGCTTCCCAAGATGGTTACATAATATTCCCTAAATTTTGTTAAGGCCTCCTCCATAGTTGTAGTAAAATTTGGAAAGCCCTGCATCCACATTACCATCTGATTCATCTACAATCTTCTCCTATCGCTCTTCAACATCCTCCTTGCAGAAAAGTAGTATGTCTTGATAGTCTTGGTTTGACATATCTATTATGAGGAGTTGTTGGGTAATATTGGCTAGGCCTGCAAGTTGTTCAACCAAAAGATCATTAACAGTTGTTGGTTGGGCTTGAGCATCTTGCAGCAATTGAGAGATGAGGTGAGCAGGTTGTGGTGTAGTGTTTGAGGTAGAGGGTATGTCTGTTTGGTTTGAGGTTGACGTGTTGATTGTGGTAGGTAACCCTATGACAGGAGTCATAGTTGAACTCACAACTATTGTTGTGGTTGTGATAGTTCGTTTTTCACCACTAGTGGGAACCTCCATTTGAACTGGAGGGGAGTTGACTAGGTTACTATCATGTACCATTGTCTCAAACCGTTATTCTTCTTGCAAAGAACTAGAACTTGAATGTGCTATACTTGCCTCCTCAATAACTGGATCATTGGCTATTTTACTCCCAGCTTCAATTGACAGTGCAATTTCAGCTAGAGTTTTGAGGGGAGTTGTCCCTACTTGAGTGTGGCGTCCTCCAAACCCAGGTCAGAAGTTTTGGGTCCACAACACACCCACCCACCATATATAAACCTATTTATATAATAAAAATATATGCAATGACCCTACTTACCATATCCACGGATCACAATAGTTCAAAGTATGTCCACAAGTCACAATCTAATTTATTACTAACGTACCAAATCCCAAATTTATTTATCTTACATCTGAAGTCAAAATTTATTACAAACTTTTAACACACACCAAGCCACAAAACCTCTGCTAGCTTATTCCATTTCAACCTGAAAACCTAGCTTGCACACTCGACTGGGGATCCTTGCCACCACCAGTTTCCTTCTTAACTGGAAAAAGAACATAAACAGATTCGCAAGAATGAACTAACTAGTTCAGCAAGTCACAATGATAATACTGAGATTAAATAATGATCAATTGAAATGATATAGGGAATCAAATTTCCAAATAAGCAATGATTAGAATTGGATATTCACTTTCATTTTAAAAACCAAGGTTAGGCTGCTGATCAGTCACGCACTAACCCCGAGCAAGGCTCCCAACTTTGCTCTATATACTGGATCCAAGGAACGCATTGGCCTATTATGACCACGAATCTGGTCCGACCACGAATCTGGTCCATATTTAAAAATAATCCAATTCTATAATAATAACATGATAAATAATGTAATTCAATAAACTGAATCATAAACAACATTTATCTTGAAGCATAAGGTGATTCACAACACCATGAAGGTATAACAAGGTAAACAGAAAGATTGACTTTCAATCCAGGGAAAGAATCAGAGTGTAGAAGACCAAGGGTTCAAAGGTTACAAGGAATAGTCTTATGTCATACAAGGCATATATGTCCGTCTGTTAAGAAATCTCATATCAAGGATCAGTATGTGGTAGATAAGTATTTTTGGAGTAGTATCGGATATGTGTGGTTCGTATCCAAGAATTTAACAATCAATGGTTTACAAGAAATCAGGCTTGCGGCTCAAGATCAATAAGAATCAGGGCTTAGGGTTAAGTATTTCAAAGTACTTGCAATATATAACAAGAACTAACTGGAATAATTACAACATAATGAAGAGAATTCATAGGTACTTGTAATACATTACAAATAAGATCAGAAGCACTTGCAATTATACTACAAGAAAGTTTAGGGACACTTGCCTTATCAATTCGCTTTTACTTTACTAACACTTGTCAATTGGTTCCCACTCACTGACCACTTGCTTTCCCTTTCTACGTCTCGCTTCCTCTGTTAGACATCACATATACTTATCAACACTACTTCCCATCTCATTCTATTCGATACAAACTTCTATCTACCCTTCGTTTCACCCAAATTCGACGTACGGATTGAAAGTTACAGCAAAAATAGTCAAACAACGCACATACAATCATTTTATACATCATTCGGATCACATATAGCACATAGCACGTAAGATACTCAATCCAAATAATTTTTCAAACAAGATTCGGGGTTAAAATGATTTTCTAGGTATTTAATACGAATTTTTGAACATTTTTCGGAATTAAAACGGGACTCCGAATCATTTTATAAATAAATAATAGAGTTCGAACACCCGAATCTGAATTTAAAATAATTTTATAATAATTATCGAGTCTTGAAACTAATTTAAAATAATATTTTAAAGCTCGAAACTATTTTTTTTGAAATTTTTAAATCCAAATAAATAATTAAATCTAATTAAATAATCAATTAAAATTAATTAATAACTAATTAAATTAATTAATCAATTAATATTTAAATTTATTGACTAATTAAATAATTAATTATCAACTAAAATTAATTAATTAAATAATTAAGATTTATTTTTAAATTAAAAATAATTTTCAGAAATTAAATAATAAATTTTTGAATTTTAAAAAATAAATAAAATCAATTTCTGAAAATATTATAATAAGAAAATGCATTTTCTGAAAATAATTAAACAGGAATCTGGTTTTTGAATAATTTTAAAACTGAAGTATTAAAAATGCAAGTTATGCAAAAGCTTGGGGGTTAAACTGTAAATTTACAGTCTTCCCCCTTCTCGCCGGGAAGATATGGACGCCGGCCATGAGCTTTTCCGGCGACCTGTAAAACCACCCAGAAATACACGGGAATAACAGCGTATGATCTCTGGAGTGTCAAGAGCTCGAATATGTCAACCAATATGTCAAAACATCAGTAAATCAGCCGGAAAATTAACCGGAAAATCATGTCGCCGCATGGGTTCAGTTTTCTGGTGAAGCTCGATTGGAACAATCCAGAAATTGTTTGTTAATTTCAAATATACCAATCAATTTGTTTTTCCACGATCTACACAACCATATAATCAATTTCATCTAGTAACCCCTAACAAAGAAACATCTAATTTTCAATTAAGAACATTCAAACACATAAACCCTAATTTTTAATTCCGAGAATCAAACAATAATTTGAACATATTTTTAAGCTTTAAATTAGTCATATAATATACCAAAATGACCAGGAAGAAAAGATCTACATGATTCTAGTATCAAATCACACAAAGAACATCAAGAATAAAAATTTATATTTTAATTACTAAATAATTCGAATTAAAATAATTAAATAAGAAAATTACCTTGATTTATGCACAAAAAAGGTGAATTGATTCAGAAAAAACTTTTCGAGTGATTTGATTTGATATATAGCACGCTTGAATCGGAGTTCGGTAACGCCTTCGTTTGTGTGTTTGATTATGAAGAACGCGACGTTTAATTCGGGTTTTCTCTGTATTTTACTGGATTTTACTATCTGATTATGAATATACAAGTAAAATGAAATAAGAAAAGGGCTATTTATATTTATGGAATATTAGTACGTTTTGGATCATGTTGGATCGATAAATATATTGTTTAGCCGCTAAGTAACTACAAAAATGATCCAATCGGATAACGTTTTGGATAAACATTCCTGATTTGGATAAACATCAAAAGTTTTGGATAATTATCAAAACTAGGCTTTTTATAAAATGCTTTGTATGGAGATAATGCTACCGAAATGGTTATCGTATCGAAAATTTTGCGTCGGGTCGCGCACGGGTCAAACTGTAATCCGGATAAAAAAAGTCAAAACCTGGAAAATGTCCGGAATTAGCAGATTAGGTTAGGAAGGAGTATTCTGAAGAGTTTTGGGTTGTAAAAAAGTAAAAAAGATTGAGGTTGGACGATTCCCAGCTTTATAAAATAGTTTTAAAATTATTCAGAAAATAATTAATAAATTCATAAATCAATATAAAATCATATAACACTCCAAAAATTAACAGAAAAATACCTTAATTATCTATATTTTATCCTGAACATAATAAAATTAACATACCTAGACTTTACCGCATATAAACATCCAAATAACAATACTAATCATCATATAATTCACCAAAAATCACATAATAATCATTTATTGATAAAAATAATTACACGTTATGTCCCGGATATTACATCCCCCCTAAAAGGATTCTGTCCTTAGAATCTACTAAGTAAACAACTGAGGGTACTTTTCTCGCATATCACTTTCTAACTCCCAGGCTGACTCTTCAACCTTTGGATTTCTCCAAAATACTATTACTAAATTTACAACTTTATTTCTCAATACCTTTTCCCTCTTTTCTAAAATCTCTATTGGATTCTCTACATACGATAAATATGCCTGAAATTCTATCGGCTCATACTCAATTACATGCCTAGAATCTGGATTATATCTCTTAAGCATCGAGATGTGAAAAACATTATGAATGTGCTCCATGTGTGGGGGTAACACCAACTCGTATGCTACCTTGCCGACACGTTTCAAAATTTCAAAGAGTCCAGCGTATCTAGGAATCAACTTTCCTTTCTTTCTGAATCTCGATAATCCTTTCCACGGTGACACTTTCAGTAACACTAAATCTCCTTCTTCGAATTCCATATCCTTTCTGGATTGGTCTGCATATTTCCTTTGATGATCTTGTGCTCCAATTAGCCTTTTCTGAATAACCTCAACAACTTCCTTTGTCTACTGTACCAATTCGGGTCCAAGTATCTTACGTTTTCCGACTTCGTCCCAATATACCGGTGATCGACATTTGCGTCCATAAAGAGCTTCATAGGAAGGAATTCCGATATTGGCATGATAACTGTTATTATAAGCAAACTCCACTAAGGGCAAATGCTCATCCCAATTTCCTTTGAAATAAATGGCACACACACGTAACATGTCTTCAATTGTTTGGATTGTTCTCTCACTTTGGTCGTCCGTCTGCGGATGATAAGCCGTATTCAACTTAGTTCCCAAATATTCTTGAAAACTTCTCCAAAATCTTGAATTGAATCGTGGATCTTGATCCGACATAATAGACACAGGCACTCCATGACACACTACTATTTCCTTCAAATACATGTGAACCAACTTGTCCAGTGAAAATCTCATTAATAGGAAAGAAATGAGCTGATTTGGTTAGTCTGTCCACTATAACCCAAATAGCATCATGGTTCACTTTCATCCTTGGTAAGCCAACTATAAAATCCATAGAAATGTGCTCCCACTTCCACTCTGGAATCTCTAGTGACTGTAATAATCCACTTGGTCTCTGGTGTTCTGCCTTGACCTTCTGACATGTATAACATTTGCTGACCCATTCCGCAATTTTGTTCTTCATGTTTGGCCACCAATAATTCTCCTTTAAGTCTCTGTACGTCTTGGTACTTCCCGGATGAATGGAATACTTTGAATTGTGAGCTTCCTGTAGAATTTCATTTTTCAATTCTGCCACTGGTGATATCCAAATTCTAGATGAAAATCTAAGAATACCTTGATCGTCCTTCTGAGTGCATAACTCTTCTCCAACCAAATGATTGATATCTTGGTCCATAATTTCCTCTTGGCATTTTCTTATCCTTTCTAACAATTCTTGCAGAAAAGTCAAACTATACATCTTTGCTTCATCAGGTTTGCAAATTCTGACTTCCAAGTCTAATTTATGAAATTCTCTGTATAACTCTTCAGGTACCGTCAACACGTTCAGTCTTTCCTTTCTGCTTAACGCATCTGCCACTACATTCGCTTTTCCTGGATGATAGTTAATCGTGCAATCATAGTCCTTGATCAACTCCAACCATATCCTCTGTCTCATGTTAAGCTCCTTTTGCATGAATATGTACTTCAAGCTCTTATGATCCGTATAAATCTCGCATCTTTTTCCATATAAGTAATGTCTCCAAATCTTTAAGGCGAATACAATCGCTACTAGTTCCAAGTCATGAGTAGGATACTTCTGCTCATGAGGTTTCAGTTGTCTAGACGCATATGCAATGACTTTATCATGCTGCACCAAAACACAACCTAATCCCTTATGAGAAACATCACTATAGATTACGAAATTTCCTTGATCATCTAGAAGTGACAAAACAGGTGCCATGATTAAACTCTTCTTCAATTCTTGAAAACTTTCTTCGCACTTCTCATTCCATATGAACTTCTCATTTTTCTTGGTAAGCTTCATCAAAGGCATCGTAATCTTTGAGAAATATTGAAAAAATCTTTGATATTATCCCGCTAATCCCAAGAAACTTCTCACCTCTGTTGGTGTTATTGGCCTTTCCCAATTCATAATAGCTTCAATCTTTGTTGGGTCCACTTTGATCCCTTCACTACAGACTATGTGCCCTAAAAATTGAACTTCCTGTAACCAAAACTCACACTTTAAAAACTTGGAATATAACTTTTCCGTTCTCAAAATTTCCAAAGATGTCCTTAGATGCTCCGTGTGGTCTTTCGTTGACTTCGAGTAAATCAAAATATCATCAATAAACACAATGACACACTTGTCTCGATATTCCTTGAAAATTTTGTTCATCAGATCCATAAATGTTGTTGGGGCATTGGTCAACCCAAAAGACATCACTAAGAATTCATAATGACCATATCTTGTTCAGAAAGCTGTCTTTGGTATATCTTCAGGTTTGATCTTTAACTGGTGATATCCCGATCTCAAATCAATCTTAGAGAAATACTTGGCTCCTTTCAGCTGATCAAACAAATCATCGATTCGAGGTAATGGATACTTGTTCTTGATCGTAAGCTTATTGAGTTCTCGATAGTCCGTATTTCTTCTTAACAAATAGTATCGGTGCACCCCATGGGGATACACTGGGTCTAATCACTCCTTTCTCTAATAATTCTTGCAATTTCTTTGCCAATTCCTTCATTTCAACTGGCGCCATTCTATATGGGGCCTTAGATACTGGTTCCGTTCCAGGTGCTAAGTCGATTGCAAATTCGATTTCTCTATTTGGAGGAAGTCCTGGTAATTCATCTGGAAACACGTCTGGAAATTCATTTACCACAGGAATGTCTTCCAATTTTACTGGCTCCTAAATTCCATCTGTTATATAAGCAATGAAATGCTCGCATCCTTGTCATAGTAATTTCTTAGCTTGAATCATTGTCAAGAACTTCTTCGCTTGTCTCTGACCTCTAAATGTAACATCTGGGAAATTTACGTATGTATTATATCATATTTATAATAAATTATGTGTGTTAATGTGTCATTTATCTGGAATTAACTATCAAACCCTAATCGCTATGTATTACGTGCATTCTGTGTTGTCCAGGTATTTTTAAGATATTTTATTTTTCATTTATAACTTTCATTTCAAAAGTTTTACGACCCGAATCATGATTTTTAAAGCAGGTGTTTCAAATAAAACAATGGGCCTTATTTTTCACCAAACAGCTTTTACCATCGCAATATTCTGAACATCTAGGTATTTTATAAATTTTCTCAGTTTACGAAAAATGAATTTTCCGGGCCCCATTGGGTGTTAAAAACCCCACAAATATCACATTTTTATTTTTATAAAATTATAGGACTTTCATTTATACCATTTCTTTGTATTTTTGCATTATTCACAATTTTTGGGAAATTTTGACATATATATTGTATATATAAAATAATTATAAATTAAATTTTAATACTAAAAAATTATAAAATTTGGGGCCTATTAATTTTAAAAAGTGTAGAATTAGGGCCTTAATTTTAATTAGGAGTATTAATTTCACTACTATAAATAGCCTAATAATTATTTAATTATAATTAATTAATTATAAAAATTCTGTAAAATTTCTGGAAATTCTCTGAAGAACAAGTCGGGTCGGATTTCGGATCAAGAATCAATCGTTGATTTTGGGCGTTTCTGAGCATTAAATCGATCGATGTGAGTACCCAAATTGATCCTCTCAATCCGTTCTTTCAATTTCTGGTACCAAAACCATGTTTTTGCCATCCGCTTGACACTGACCGGAGGGCTAAAGGCCAAGTGTTGTTTTTCAATTTTAATTTCTAGGGTTTATACCCGATTTGGTACTTTTTGATTCTGAGGTTATTTATTGAAATTGACGTTGTATATAACTTTATTTGATGATTTGTGATGGATTCCTGTTGATTAATTTTACAAACGATAGCTTAAATTGATAGTACTATATCTAGGGTTTATGAAAATTTTTGTTTGATCGTTTTTTATTCTTGAAGAAGCTGAGATATGATTGAGTATGGGGGTTTGATTGTGTGTGTTATGAGCTTTATTTTAAGCTATAGAACATAATTTTTGGTATTCGATTTAATCAGATCGGAAATTGGCCGGATTTTAGGTCGATTATGATCGGAATCCTGTTCTAGGGGTTATTAAGTTATGTTGTTAGTTGATTAGTGTTTAGAACTTAATTTGCAATCGATTCCATATAAAAACGAGCACAAACGGTGTGTAGTTTGGCCTGAAATCGACTTCGTCGGAAACTGCAAAAGTCCGTCGGAGTTCCTTTGAGCTTTGGCCGGAAAAAGATGACCCAGGGATAGTGTGTTGTTGGTGATGGCAGCATGAGGTTTCTGTGTTCATGATGAATGGAAACCCTCTCAAAAAAAATCCAAATTGTCCCTGTGTTGGCCTGAATTGAACTGGTCGGAAAATTTTCCGGTGACCGGAATACCACCGGATTCTCGGTTCTTGATGACCCGTTTACCCAAATTCAAACCCGGATTAAAACTCGGTTTTGATCCAATTTTGTCAGAGTTTGATTTCTGACAAATATTTCTGGAATTTAATTTAATTTTTATTTTTATTAATTTTAAAAATCATATTTATTTATTTTATAAATTGATTAATTAATTATTTAATTAATTGATTTATATTATAAATAATTCTGAAATATTTTCTAAAAATCAGATTTAATTATTTTCTCAATTATTTATTAATTATTTATTATTTATTTAGTAATTATTAATTATTTAAAAATGATTAATTATTTTAATAATAAATCAAATAATTTTTAATAAATCATAATAAATTAATTTTAATTCTAAAAATTATAGAAAAATCATTTTTAATTCTAATTATTCTTAAATAATTATTTAAAAATTATTTTTTTAGGGTTTAAAAATTAGTAATAATTATTTATATTGAATAATAAATTGAATTGTCCGTGTTTAATTGATATTAAATAGACCGTTAGTCCGATTCAAGCGAAACGAAAGCCTTTGACTCAGAAAAATGATTTTTTTCATTAAAAATAATAGTAAAACCTAATTTCTTCTAGAAAGTATTTGACCTTGTTAGTTGTTTGATTATCAGTCGAATTGCGTGCCGAGACGAGTCCGAAAAGAATTCCAAAAAATAGGAAACGAGTCAGATAATGATCAGTTGAGCGATCAGCGAGTCGATTTTGATTCTAAAAATTATTTTAATCATAAAAATGATTATGTGCTTATGTGTATTATGTGGTTAATGGAGTCTTTCTTGTTAATATATAATATACGAGTCAATCATAAGACACAATTGAAGTACGAAATGACTAAACCAGTCTATTTCTCTAACAGAAGTTAAGCCAGCAAGGCAGGTTGAGCCAGTGAAAGACAAAGGTGATACAACTGAAGTGAGTCGCACATAATGCAATTTTTTCCCCTATTCTAATTTCAGAATAGTGATATTTCTTAAGATTTGTATCACGCTTCCACTCTTTTGATTCTTGTTCATATTTCATTTCGATTCTTGATTTCTCCTTTTCCTTTGAATTCATTGTTCATATTCCAATTGTTATTCACATATGTTGATATATTCTGGTGATTAGAATATGTCAAAGCATACTGATTATTTCGGTTGCTACTTCATGGACTGGATAGTGATACTTTTGGGGATTAAGTTACTTAATCCTAAGGAACGAGACATAACCAGATCCTTGAGATGGGCCGTAGTGCCTGGGTGCCCGACTGAATCTATATAGTGGGATATAGATCTGCACTATATCCTGGCTGATCAGCAGGGTATAGATGCGAACTTGTGTCCAGTTTAGTTCATTTGTACTCGCCAGCAATGGCCTTCTTTCTATTCTCGCGGGGTTATATCTTTGCAGATATACCCAGGTTACCGATTCAATTGAACTGCTTAAATGATGTTTATATTTTGTGGACTTTTGAGCAATTTTTGGCTCACCCCTTTTTGTTGTTATTCGCCTTATTTATTTCAGTTAAGAAGGAATATGAAACCCATTAGGACTTGAGTGGTAAGGAAGCGGGTCAAGCGTCAGAATCCTCTCATACCCAAGGTGTTGATCCCAATCCAGGAGGTGGAGTGTGGATAGTTAATGTGTGTTTTTGAATAAAAGATGAAATTAGTTTAAAACTGGTTAGACAATGGTTTGTAATAAAGAGAGTTTGTAAGATTTTGATTTTGGTTTGTAATAAAGTAGTTAGTGGTTCTTGTTTTCATACTTCAACCTAAAAAGATCCTGGTTAGTGTTAAATGGGTTTAGATTCATTTATTTATTATTTGTTAATCAGATTGTACATGGTTGGTGATTAGCTAGTAACCCCCAAACTTATACCCCGGGTCTGGAGGGCGTTACAGGTTTGGCATCAGAGCTGTAGGTTTGGTCCCTGAAAACAAGAACATTAGGGTTAAGATAAGATAGGGAGATCACATAGCATAGGAATAGTCAAATAGGAAGAGTAGTGTTAGGATTTAGATAAGATTAGGATATGAAGGTATTAGTTCTAGGAATGATTTAGTGACCTTTCTTCTTTCTTTGGTATATTAACAGATGGCGTCATCAGGTTATTCGTCTTCTTCTGAGAGGACAGTTATCGGGCCAGTCGCAACAGTTGTGCCACCAGTATCTGAGTTCATGTCTCCTCCTCTTCCACCTCCACCACCATTGCCACAGAAGCCAGCACCCCCAGTGCAGGGGATAGTTCATGACCCTATAGAGATGTTTGATCCATTGGAGTTCTTTGAGCCGATGATCCCACTTCCACTTCCAGTAGAGCATTAGTTTATACTGGGGATTGAGCCATAGCTTCCACCACCCCCAATGTTACCTCCTATACCAGTACATGCCCCAGAGCCAGACATATTTCAGATGATCCCAGTTGAGATCATGAGTGAATAGATACCATGATTTAGGACCGAGGACGGGGTTAAGACTGAATCAGACTGTATGATGGGAGCATTTCCTTTGCCCCTCTTTGAGATAACCACTTTAGGAGATTCCTCCTCAGCTTTAAGTGCAACTGTCTTTGACTTTCTTCCATGCCTTTTGCTCCTTTGATCCATCTCAAGTTCATAAGTCTTGAGCATACCATAAATTTCATCAAGAGTAGTTTCAGTAAGGTCATAGTTGTCTCTTATGGTAGTAGACTTCAAATCTCAATTTTCAGGAAGAGCTAAAAGGAATTTTAGATTTAAATCTTCAAGATCATATTCCTTGTCCACCAGTGACAGATCATTCAAGAGTTTGGAAAACCTGTCATATAAATCAGTTAATGACTCATCAGCTTTTGAGTCAAAGTGTTCATACTCTTGTGTGAGTATAGTCTTCATGTTCTTTTTGATGGCTTCAGTTCCCTGGCATCTTGTCTCCAAAGCATCCCATATTTCCTTTGTAGTCTTGCATCCAATTACCCTGTTTGACATGACATTGTCAATTGCACTATGAAGCAGATGCCTTACCCTTACATCCTTGGCAATAGATGGGATGTCTTTAGGTATGTAATCACCTTTCTCCTTTGGTATCATCTTTGCTGGTTGATCAGCAACTGTAATAGAGAGCTTGGTAGGCTTATATGGTCTATCATGAATTCTATCAAGGTATTCTGGATCTGTGGCTTCCAGAAATATAGCCATCTTTACCTTCCATATAGGATACTCAGATGCTCTCCGTATGAGAACCCTAATACTTTCATATCGACTGTGGGTTTGATTGTTTTGAGTATCTTGAGTTTTGGTGGGCTTAGGTGGAGTTTGTGTTTCGTCAAACATGATTGTAAACTGGATCTCACTGTTTGTATATCAACAGAAAGGCTCTGATACCACTTGTTAGGTCACACAACACTATAGAAGAGGGTTGAATATAGTGTTTATACAATCAAATCGATTTAGAACGCAAGTATGTAACAATAATCAAGTTTAGTCAATATAATAACCTCTGTTACAAAGTAGATTAAACTACTCTCTCAGTGATGAACAATATCACTAAGAGCTGCTAGATTACAATGAATAATGTTCTCGTGAATGATAATAAATATAGTGTAAACCCTAAGCTATATTTATATAGTACACAGTTACAAGATATCTTCTAATTGATATGGAATATAATTCTGTCTCCTAAAATATATCAATCAGATATTATCTTTTTACAAGTCTTCTAGTCATCCAACTCCCCATGCATATCTTCTATTATTTCATCCAAATCCTCTCATATAAATCAGCTGCATTCCTTATCTGAAGTACCCGCACTTAAGTCCTGATATAAATCCTGACGGCCTTAAGTTCTGATATAAGTTCTGACTTCAGTAAGTTCTGATTTCCAGTAAGTCCTGATAAGTCCTGATATTAAGTTCTGAAACTAAACACAACATATTAGACATGACATCACAAATATATCTAACATATGTAATCGAGGAACTATAACTCAACATGAAACAGAAACAGATAAATAGTATTAAACTGTGAAGCACATGAACCTAAAGATGAAGACATGATACATACAAAGAATCAAAAGATGCAAATGAATCTCTAAGTCCACACTCAGGTAATGGGAAGAAGTTCATTAATATGTTCAATCATCCATGAAGAATAAGACATCAAAGGACTTCCAGTATCAGTTACATGGTTTGATTTGAAGTATTGAAGATAAGGGGTTCAGTGATTGAAGCTAGAAATAACCTTCCAAGATGTATCAGCTTTGTAGTGCAAAAGGAATTGAATTATATCAACTCATGTTAGTTGTTTGTGAACCAGACCAGTGCACTAAATATTAACAATACATAAGAGACTTAATTCACTAACACAGGAAAAATAGAATTGATACGGCTATTGGAGACAAAGAAATTTACTAAGGCAAATGTATATAGTCGCAGGTTGAAGTTGTGAGAAATTCTTTTAAGGCAAAATCAACATTGCAGTCGCCAGTTAAATTCTTTAGTCGCAGGTTGAGGTGTGAATCACAGGTTGGCATGCTAGTCACAGGTTGGCATGATTAGTCGCAGGTTGGCATGTTAGTCACAGTTAAGCATGTTAGTCGCGTGTTAAAGAGTTGGTCGCAGGTTGAGAACTTAGTCAATAAGAGTTCTTAGTCGCAGGTTGATTCCCTAGTCGCAGGTTAACAAATCCTCAATCGCCAGTTAGCACTTAGAGGCTTTTCAGAATTAAAATGAAATATATTCAAATGAAACAAGTGGTCCAAATTTAGCCACCTGTCCAAATGAATTTGAAGAATACAAAGCAACAAAATGAATCTGTATTCATTTGGTCATCTTCTTCAGTTAAACAAAAAGTGTTTACGGGAGCTCCAATAAAGAACCTCATTTATTAAGCTTGTAAACATAGTGTTATGTTGCTGAATTTGTTGTAGCTAATCAATTTATTAATTAGATTATAGCAACCTCAAGGTTTATATTAATAAAATAATATATTTCTCGAACTATTTCGTGTCTATTTTGATTCTGTACTTATAATGAAGAACTTGTAAATGAATTGAAAAAGATTGTTGATATCGTATTCAACCCCCCCTTCTACAATACTTTGGGACTAACAGCCTTACAAACTTGTAACGCTCATTTTTTTAAAGCTTATTTGATTATATTTAATATCATCTGATAAGAGTTTTAAATTCTTAGAGTGATAGATGGAACCCTGGATTGATAGTTATTATTTTTTGTTCTCTCTATATTTGTTGCTTCAAATCATTTATATTCGCAGTTGTAAGCAACCCTTTACGGTTTAATTTCTTAATAACAAGAATTATTCCATGAATCTTCTTGTATTTGTTTATTTTATTTTCGATTTTTATTTTCCGCTGTAATTAATTTTAAAAAATGAAGAACATACATTCACCCCCCTCTGTAGTACCTTTTGGTCCTAACAATTGGTATCTGAGCCTACTGATTGATATACAGATCAGATCCATAAGATTAGTAAGTTATGTGTTGGTTTTGGTTATTATGGAGTCTGGAATGCTGCTGGTGTGTAGATCTGATTTGGATTTATTTATGGTTGTAGTGTTATTGATTGTTGTGGATTGGCTGATTGATTTGTATTGGTGGATTTTGACTGTTTGGGTTATCATATTTTGAGACGTATTGCAGAATTTTAGAAAATCTTAAAGTATGAGCACTCGGACAGTTAATGGCATCAAGGTTCCTTCCTTCAGTAACGTCAGTGAAAACAACTATAAATTATGGAAGAAAAAGATCACTCTATTTATTTCAGTAGTAAATTCTGATTACATGGGAATTTTAGAGAGTGGCCCGTTTGTACCAAGAAAGTACATTTCTATAACTACAGATTCAGACAGTAGAGTTCCTCAAGAGTTTATCCCAAAGGATCGGTCTGAATACACTGATAGGGTTTGGGAATTAGTTTCTTTAGATGCAAGTCTTCGATCAATTTTAGTTGAGTCAATGGATTCCAACATGCGTCATCGAATTAAGGATTATGTTAGTACTAAACACATATGGAAAACAATTGAAGCTATAGCGGAGGGAACTGAAACAAGAACATACTGAATTTTCTGATGTCTGAGTACAAGGAGTTTAAATGTCTTTCTGGTGAAAGTATCAAACAGTTTCTTGGAAGGTACACCCAACTTCTGGATGGGATGAGTACACTTGGGAAGAAATACTCACAGAAACAGATAAACAGAAAGTTTATATTTACCTTGCCCAATCATTTGAAAAATAAAGTGTCATCCAACAGAGAAGGATTGGATTCCAATACAATGTCATCGGATGAGCTTTATGACAAGTTGAAGACCTATGAAGCTGAAGAAAAACAGAGAAATGTCAAAAATGGGTTTGAGACAGTGAACAATAGGAACAAGACCATAAATGAATCAACATGTCATTTAGCAGATGAATACTTAATTCCTGAAGAAAATGTTGAAGGACCACTGACTTCGAAAGCTTCTACAAGTGGATCAAATCTGACTGGAGATGAAAAAGCTACAGATGACTACTATACTTTAGAAGAGCTTGAGAAATTAGAAGATCAAACTATATTTAAAATGGCTTCTAAATATAGTGCAATTAAATTCAGAAGAAATTCCAAATATAAGGTTAAGTCATCTAGTGGAGACAGTTAAGATCTTTAAGATGGAGAATCTACAGAGTCAATATCCAGTGAATGCCGCAAGGAACAGTTGATTGAAGGAAGCACACATGAACTGTGTGATAGTGAAGAAAAGCGACACCCTAACAGTGAAATGGAATAGTCCATACAAGCAAATAAGAAAGAAGCTTATCTGAGAAGGAATGAAGATGGACAAAAGAAGCATCTGGACAAAGAATTAGTCAGTGATGAAAAGCACTGAAATGGTACAGATGCAGAGGAAGAAAAATGCAATGATCCAACATCAATGGAAACCTCTTCATCGCGGGTATCTTCTGAGACAACTACTAATATATCCTGGCATGATTACAAATATTGTGATAAGAATAGACGAGTAGAATTGTTTCAACTTCATGCTAGTGTGACCATCCTTAAACAGGAAATAAATAGAATAAAATCTAAAAATAGATTGTTGCTCACTAGACAAGAAGAACTAGGCCTAATTATTGTTGAATTAGATAATCTTAAGAAATGTAATGAATATCTAGAGAACATGGTCAAATTCAGTGAGGATTTAGATGTTGTCCGTAGGTTTCAGATAGCTGAGTTAGAATCTAAGTTGAAAGATTATCAAGACTCTGTTATTAGTGCAAAAGAAATTATTGACAATCAAATCGGTGGAGCCATAATTGACATTGGATCCAGTGATGTTGGACAGAAACATGTGATAGAATCAGAGAGTGTGGATGATGGTAAATTAAACTCTTCAGATATATCACAAGCTTCTGAAAAGGTTAATATTTCGTTATACAAAAAGGCCACTCCTGATTCTTTCAATGAAGATGAGGTGCGTGTTGAGAATTATGTCTCTAGTGATGAGGAGTCAACTATAGAGTCATCTGAGGAGTCAACTTCTTGTGATGAACCTAAATCTTACTTAGATGATAAAGATGTTCACAAGGCTAAAAAGAAAAATAGACGCAATAGAAATGGGAAGTTAGGTGGTAGCATTAAAAATGAAGATCGGCTAAAACCTAATTCTTCTAGGAAGTTATACTTTAAATGTAATTCATCTTCGTATCTTGCATATGCATGTATTGTGAGTAAAGTATATAAAGGTAAAGCTCATAATAAGCATAACATGCCTACCATGCCTAGTTCTCATTCATCATGTCATAAATCTAAATGTATGCCATGTGCTTTTAATATCTTGTCTTTTTATCTTAACTTGATGTATTTGCCATCCACTATTTGTAAGCATAATGATAAGAACATGAGTAGAAAGCATGATAGGGCAAAGACTGTAAGTCCTTCTAAAATTAAGAAGGAAACTCCTACTTCGAAGCCTAAAGGCATTCTTAAGACTTCTAAAGAAAAGAAGGAGACAATCGATGAGAAACAAAAGCATGTTAAATTTGCATCTGATATTGCTCAAACTATGAATCTCTCTAAGTCCCCTGGACCTAATTTAGTTTGGGTAATAAAGAAAACTTGATCCATAATGTAGACAGGGCAAGCAAAAGTGAAGCGAACCATGTGGATTGTGAACATTGAATGTTTAATACACAAGAGTTCGAGGATAAAGCTCTGCTATCAGAAGTGGGCAAGGAAGCTAGCCCAGTAGTTACCTTTGGAGATGACAAAAAAGGAATCACTACGGGATATGGCGTGAAATCAGGAATGTCATCATTACCTTAATATTTAAATGCATAAATCAGTTGAATATCTGTTACAGTTATTTGTTGAGTTTGTACTTTAATAGTTTGATTTATGGACCTTGAAGTAATTCAACTTTATTATTTTCTCCATAAGTCAAATTGTTAAAGTATTAGCAGCATCACACCTTTGATAATTTATTTCAGTGGTTTGTGATGAGTTTAGTAGCATTACACTATTGAGAATCCTTTTCAATGGTTAGTGATGAGTTTTGTAGCACTATAAATATCTGATAAATCTAGTAACAATTCTTGTTAATAGTTTTATCACTAGTTAATGGTGAGTTGTGTAGCACTACATACTTGAGTAAATTTGTTGACAATTTTTGTGAATATCTTTATCACAAGATAGTGGTGAGATTTTGATAATGGTGAGTTTTTAAATTGCCTTTTCTGAAAAACTCACTAAGATCAAAATCATGTGTGTAGCATAGTTGGACACAATTCAATTTCCATGGAGTCTAAAAATTTATGAGTTCTTGATTGAATATCATAATTGTTAGTAGACTTAGTGGATAGTGAGTGACAAATCTAGATGTCGAAGATCTTTCTGATGATGAAGATGAATCTGAGGTTATTCCAAATGAAGATGTAAATGCAAATGATCTTATCAATGATCATAATTTTGATTCAGACTCTGATGGGAATGGTCCTGAGACAAGAAAATATAGTCAGTCTATTTCTGGAACTAATTCTCAAGATTTAGATTCTGAAGGATATGTTAGGAATATATGTGCATTAGTTTGATGATATGTTTGACAAAACACTTAAGTAGAAATTTAGTGTCTGTAGCCTCAACGGATAAGACCACTTTGGCTATCCGTTGATGGTGTAGCTTTACTTAGAAATAAGTTTAGTGTTGTAGCATATTTCAGTCTCTGTATTTAAAATGTAATTCTTAGAAGTTGAGAGAAACTATGAGTCATGTTGACTACTAGATGATATGCAGATAGGAAGGCCAATTGTAAATACTTCATGCCTTGTAATTTTGTATAAGTGAAGTGGTAACAACAGATGACTTAAAGACCTTCAACGGATAAGAAGCTAAGCTTCAACGGATGTCTCTAAAGCTTCAACGGATAAAGTCATCAACGGATGAGTGCATCAACGGATGAAAGCTTCAACGGATAACATTCTTCAACGGATGAGTGCATCAACGGATGAAAGCTTCAACGGATGCTCTGATGATTAGCCGTTGATAAGAGGTAGTTGTA
>NW_027418730.1:0-29564 GCF_009905375.1 Apium graveolens
ACTCACTTTCAACCATATATTGGTAGAATTAACATGTTAACATCATAAACATCCAATTTGACATCCTTTAACCATCTCTTGGTACCACTTTCATACGAGTCAATATTGGTACACATTTTGGCTATAATCTTCCATGCAAGTCACTTTAAACCATATTAGAGTAATTTTGCACCTTATAAGACTAACTTGCCACCATATATTGGTAGAATTAACAAGTTAACATCATAAACATCCAATTTGACATCCTTTAACCATCTCTTGGTACCACTTTCATACGAGTCAATTTTGGTCCACATTTTGGCTCTAATCTACCATGTAAGTCACTTTAAACCATATTAGAGTAATTTTGCACCTTATAAGAATAACTTGCCACCATATATTGGTAGAATTAACATGTTAACATCATAAACATCTAATTTGACATCCTTTAACCATCTCTTGGTACCACTTTTATACAAGTCAATTTTGGTCCACATTTTGGCTCTAATCAACCATATAAGTCACTTTAAACCATATTAGAGTAATTTAACACCTTATAAGACTCACTTTCAACCATATATTGGTAGAATTAACATGTTAACATCATAAACATCCAATTTGACATCCTTTAACCATCTCTTGGTACCACTTTCATACGGGTCAATTTTGGTCCACATTTTGGCTCTAAACTACCATGTAAGTCACTTTAAACCATATTAGATTAATTTTGCACCTTATAAGACTAACTTGCCACCATATATTGGTAGAATTAACATGTTAACGTCATAAACATCCAATTTTACATCCTTTAACCATCTCTTGGTACCACTTTCATACAAGTCAATCTTGGTCCACATTTTGACTCTAATCTACCATGTAAGTCCCTTTAAACCATATTGGAGTAATTTTGCACCTTATAAGACTCACTTTCAACCATATATTGGAACAATTAACATGTTAACATCATAAACATCTAATTTGACATCCTTTAACCACCTCTTGGTACCACTTTCATACGAGTCAATTTTGGTCCACATTTTGGCTTTAATCAACCATGTAAGTCACTTTAAACCATATTAGAATAATTTTGCACCTTATAAGACTCACTTTCAACCATATATTGGTAGAATTAACATGTTAACATCATAAACATCCAATTTGACATCCTTTAACCATCTCTTGGTGCTACTTTCATACGGGTCAATTTTGGTCCACATTTTGGCTCTAATCTACCATGCAAGTCACTTTAAACCATATTAGAGTAATTTTGCACCTTATAAGACTAACTTGCCACCCTATACTGGTAGAATTAACATGTTAACATCATAAACATCCAATTTGACATCCTTTAACCATCTCTTGGTACCACTTTTATACAAGTCAATTTTGGTCCACATTTTGGCTCTAATCTACCATGTAAGTCCCTTTAAACCATATTAGAGTATTTTTGCACCTTATAAGACTCACTTTCAACCATATATTGGCACAATTAACATGTTGACATCATAAACATCTAATTTGACATCCTTTAACCACCTCTTGGTACCACTTTCATACGATTCAATTTTGTTCCACATTTTGGCTCTAATCAACCTTGTAAGTCACTTTAAACCATATTAGAGTTTTTCACCTTATAAGACTCACTTTCAACCATATATTGGTAGAATTAACATGTTAACATCATAAACATCCAATTTGACATCCTTTAACCATCTCTTGGTACCACTTTCATACGAGTCAATATTGGTACACATTTTGGCTATAATCTACCATGCAAGTCACTTTAAACCATATTAGAGTAATTTTGCACCTTATAAGACTAACTTGCCACCATATATTGGTAGAATTAACATGTTAACATCATAAACATCCAATTTGACATCCTTTAACCATCTCTTGGTACCACTTTCATACGAGTCAATTTTGGTCCACATTTTAGCTCTAATCTACCATGTAAGTTACTTTAAACCATATTAGAGTAATTTTGCACCTTATAAGAATAACTTGCCACCATTATTGGTAGAATTAACATGTTAACATCATAAACATCTAATTTGACATCCTTTAACCATCTCTTGGTACCACTTTTATACAAGTCAATTTTGGTCCACATTTTGGCTCTAATCTACCATGTAAGACTCACTTTCAACCATATATTGGTACAATTAACATGTTAACATCATAAACATCTAATTTGACATCCTTTAACCACCTCTTGGTACCACTTTCATACGAGTCAATTTTGGTCCACATTTTGGCTCTAATCAACCTTGTAAGTCACTGCAAACCATATTAGAGTAATTTTGCACCTTATAAGACTCACGTTCAACCATATATTGGTAGAATTAACATGTTAACATCATAAACATCCAATTTGACATCCTTTAACCATCTCTTGGTACCACTTTCATACGAGTCAATATTGGTACACATTTTGGATATAATCTACCATGCAAGTCACTTTAAACCATATTAGAGTAATTTTGCACCTTATAAGACTAACTTGCCACCCTATATTGGTAGAATTAACATGTTAACATCATAAACATCCAATTTGACATCCTTTAACCATCTCTTGGTACCACTTTTATACAAGTCAATTTTGGTCCACATTTTGGCTCTAATCTACCATGTAAGTCCCTTTAAACCATATTAGAGTAATTTTGCACCTTATAAGACTCACTTTCAACCATATATTGGTACAATTAACATGTTGACATCATAAACATCTAATTTGACATCCTTTAACCACCTCTTGGTACCACTTTCATACGAGTCAATTTTGTTCCACATTTTGGCTCTAATCAACCATTGTAAGTCACTTTAAACCATATTAGAGTATTTTCACCTTATAAGACTCACTTTCAACCATATATTGGTAGAATTAACATGTTAACATCATAAACATCCAATTTGACATCCTTTAACCATCTCTTGGTACCACTTTCATACGAGTCAATATTGGTACACATTTTGGCTATAATCTTCCATGCAAGTCACTTTAAACCATATTAGAGTAATTTTGCACCTTATAAGACTAACTTGCCACCATATATTGGTAGAATTAACATGTTAACATCATAAACATCCAATTTGACATCCTTTAACCATCTCTTGGTACCACTTTCATACGAGTCAATTTTGGTCCACATTTTGGCTCTAATCTACCATGTAAGTCACTTTAAACCATATTAGAGTAATTTTGCACCTTATAAGAATAACTTGCCACCATATATTGGTAGAATTAACATGTTAACATCATAAACATCTAATTTGACATCCTTTAACCATCTCTTGGTACCACTTTTATACAAGTCAATTTTGGTCCACATTTTGGCTCTAATCTACCATGTAAGTCCCTTTAAACCATATTAGAATAATTTTGCACCTAATAAGACTCACTTTCAACCATATATTGGTACAATTAACATGTTAACATCATAAACATCTAATTTGACATCCTTTAACCACCTCTTGGTACCACTTTCATACGAGTCAATTTTGGTCCACATTTTGGCTCTAATCAACCATTGTAAGTCACTTAAACCATATTAGAGTAATTTTGCACCTTATAAGACTCACTTTCAACCATATATTGGTAGAATTAACATGTTAACATCATAAACATCCAATTGACATCCTTTAACCATCTCTTGGTACCACTTTCATACGAGTCAATATTGGTACACATTTTGGCTATAATCTACCATGCAAGTCACTTTAAACCATATTAGAGTAATTTTGCACCTTATAAGACTAACTTGCCACCCTATATTGGTAGAATTAACATGTTAACATCATAAACATCCAATTTGACATCCTTTAACCATCTCTTGGTACCACTTTTATACAAGTCAATTTTGGTCCACATTTTGGCTCTAATCTACCATGTAAGTCCCTTTAAACCATATTAGAGTAATTTTGCACCTTATAAGACTCACTTTCAACCATTATATTGGTACAATTAACATGTTGACATCATAAACATCTAATTTGACATCCTTTAACCACCTCTTGGTACCACTTTCATACGAGTCAATTTTGTTCCACATTTTGGCTCTAATCAACCTTGTAAGTCACTTTAAACCATATTAGAGTTTTTCACCTTATAAGACTCACTTTCAACCATATATTGGTAGAATTAACATGTTAACATCATAAACATCCAATTTGACATCCTTTAACCATCTCTTGGTACCACTTTCATACGAGTCAATATTGGTACACATTTTGGCTATAATCTACCATGCAAGTCACTTTAAACCATATTAGAGTAATTTTGCACCTTATAAGACTAACTTGCCACCATATATTGGTAGAATTAACATGTTAACATCATAAACATCCAATTTGACATCCTTTAACCATCTCTTCGTACCACTTTCATACGAGTCAATTTTGGTCCACATTTTGGCTCTAATCTACCATGTAAGTCCCTTTAAACCATATTAGAGTAATTTTGCACCTTATAAGACTCACTTTCAACCATATATTGGTACAATTAACATGTTAACATCATAAACATCTAATTTGACATCCTTTAACCACCTCTTGGTACCACATTCTTACGAGTCAATTTTGGTCCACATTTTGGCTCTAATCAACCATATAAGTCACTTTAAACCATATTAGAGTAATTTTACACCTTATAAGACTCACTTTCAACCATATATTGGTAGAATTAACATGTTAACATCATAAACATCCAATTTGACATCCTTTAACCATCTCTTGGTACCACTTTCATACGGGTCAATTTTGGTCCACATTTTGGCTCTAAACTACCATGTAAGTCACTTTAAACCATATTAGATTAATTTTGCACCTTATAAGACTAACTTGCCACCATATATTGGTAGAATTAACATGTTAACGTCATAAACATCCAATTTTACATCCTTTAACCATCTCTTGGTACCACTTTCATACAAGTCAATCTTGGTCCACATTTTGACTCTAATCTACCATGTAAGTCCCTTTAAACCATATTGGAGTAATTTTGCACCTTATAAGACTCACTTTCAACCATATATTGGAACAATTAACATGTTAACATCATAAACATCTAATTTGACATCCTTTAACCACCTCTTGGTACCACTTTCATACGAGTCAATTTTGGTCCACATTTTGGCTTTAATCAACCATGTAAGTCACTTTAAACCATATTAGAGTAATTTTGCACCTTATAAGACTCACTTTCAACCATATATTGGTAGAATTAACATGTTAACATCATAAACATCCAATTTGACATCCTTTAACCATCTCTTGGTGCTACTTTCATACGGGTCAATTTTGGTCCACATTTTGGCTCTAATCTACCATGCAAGTCACTTTAAACCATATTAGAGTAATTTTGCACCTTATAAGACTAACTTGCCACCCTATATTGGTAGAATTAACATGTTAACATCATAAACATCCAATTTGACATCCTTTAACCATCTCTTGGTACCACTTTTATACAAGTCAATTTTGGTCCACATTTTGGCTCTAATCTACCATGTAAGTCCCTTTAAACCATATTAGAGTATTTTTGCACCTTATAAGACTCACTTTCAACCATATATTGGCACAATTAACATGTTGACATCATAAACATCTAATTTGACATCCTTTAACCACCTCTTGGTACCACTTTCATACGATTCAATTTTGTTCCACATTTTGGCTCTAATCAACCTTGTAAGTCACTTTAAACCATATTAGAGTTTTTCACCTTATAAGACTCACTTTCAACCATATATTGGTAGAATTAACATGTTAACATCATAAACATCCAATTTGACATCCTTTAACCATCTCTTGGTACCACTTTCATACGAGTCAATATTGGTACACATTTTGGCTATAATCTTCCATGCAAGTCACTTTAAACCATATTAGAGTAATTTTGCACCTTATAAGACTAACTTGCCACCATATATTGGTAGAATTAACATGTTAACATCATAAACATCCAATTTGACATCCTTTAACCATCTCTTGGTACCACTTTCATACGAGTCAATTTTGGTCCACATTTTGGCTCTAATCTACCATGTAAGTCACTTTAAACCATATTAGAGTAATTTTGCACCTTATAAGAATAACTTGCCACCATATATTGGTAGAATTAACATGTTAACATCATAAACATCTAATTTGACATCCTTTAACCATCTCTTGGTACCACTTTTATACAAGTCAATTTTGGTCCACATTTTGGCTCTAATCTACCATGTAACTCCCTTTAAACCATATTAGAATAAATTTGCACCTAATAAGACTCACTTTCAACCATATATTGGTACAATTAACATGTTAACATCATAAACATCTAATTTGACATCCTTTAACCACCTCTTGGTACCACTTTCATACGAGTCAATTTTGGTCCACATTTTGGCTCTAATCAACCTTGTAAGTCACTGCAAACCATATTAGAGTAATTTTGCACCTTATAAGACTCACGTTCAACCATATATTGGTAGAATTAACATGTTAACATCATAAACTTCCAATTTGACATCCTTTAACCATCTCTTGGTACCACTTTCATACGAGTCAATATTGGTACACATTTTGGATATAATCTACCATGCAAGTCACTTTAAACCATATTAGAGTAATTTTGCACCTTATAAGACTAACTTGCCACCCTATATTGGTAGAATTAACATGTTAACATCATAAACATCCAATTTGACATCCTTTAACCATCTCTTGGTACCACTTTTATACAAGTCAATTTTGGTCCACATTTTGGCTCTAATCTACCATGTAAGTCCCTTTAAACCATATTAGAGTAATTTTGCACCTTATAAGACTCACTTTCAACCTTATATTGGTACAATTAATGTAACACCCCCAGATCCGGGGTCGGGGATCCGGGTCGTCACGGTCTTTCTTTCCACAATATCACTTCACTTAATTAATAATAACCAACCTTATGCTGTGACCCCACACTAACATACACCACAACCCGTTATAGTCTCAGAGATGAAATTCAAATAAGTACAAGTCTTTGAATCCACAATTTAAAAGTTATTACAACCCAAAACGATTACTTGATAAATTTACAGTTAATTGCCATTATCTGCCACAAGTTATAATTATACATAATTGATTCTCAAAAGCAAATGGTCTAATCTATAATAGATCTACCTCTGCAGCTATAGCAGCTACGACATCAACGGGAAGACGCGGAACGCTTTCCACGCGCTTGCGCTGGGTCTGCTGGAGTCTGGTCATCTTTCCTAACTGTTGTTGTGTGATGAAAGAAGAAAGCAAGGGTGAGCAGCAAGCCCACCAAAATAATATGCATAATTATTTACAGTATATGAGTCTATTCATAATACTCATGAAAGTCTTGGTCAAAAGAAATGAACCAAGTTGATCACTTAATGCGATGAAGTCGCAAAATATTCAGTATATATATATATACATATATACTTTTCAAAATATTGGAAGTCCGCTTCCATGCATAATATACACAAAGTCCCAGTGTATAACTGTAAAAAAAAAATATATCGTTGCAAGGTGATCTCATATATCTAACCTTGTCTCAACGTTTTTCTGAAAATCTTTGTCATTCATAAGACAATTATTAATTAGATATAAGTTCTAAAGATGAAGTTACCAAATACTTCACTACATTTATATCATTCCCAATACTACTTGAACTACCACCGTTCAAGTTATAATCAATTTCAAAAGTTCATCCCACTGATGAGACCACAAGATAAGACTTGAATAGATTCAATCTTTGAAAGATTATTGAATGAAAAAGTTATGAGATACTTTATTTAGTCCCGATATATATATAACCACATATATATATCCCTTTAAACATTTCCTGGAACCTCTGTTATGTGAAGTATGAACAGAGTTCGAAACATCCAATGAATTTTGGAAAGGAAAAGAATTTTGGCATAAACCCGATATCTCGCTGATCAGGCAAAGATACCAATAAGTAACCTTTTCTACTAGTAGATGGACGAATTCCCCACTGGTCATCACCCTGGTCATAATTAAGACCTATGCTGGACTGCCACTCAGCCACCTATGCATTTGATGGACTCCCACTGAGCCACTTACACAATAATAGACCGTACCTCGGCCTGTCGCTTATGCCGACTCAATGAGAGGGGCTTACTTCCCGAACGTTGGGCAAGTAATCAATTCATTTACCAAATCTGCAACCTTGTTGCGAATATAAAATACACCACAGAGCCGGATTTCCCAGGTTTTGAGCGGGTATTTAAATCCCCTTTAAAAAGGAAGATCTTAAATATAAAAATGAGTTTTGGGATCCGCTCTGACTTTTAAAAATCATTTTGAAGACTCGAAAACTCTTTAAAGAGTGTTTGGAGTAAGGCTGATTTAATGAAGTAAATCAGTCCCCAGAATATTAGAAAATATCTGAATATTATTAATTAAATAATATTCCCATAAAGAATAGTCTTTATAAAAATAATTGAAGTAGAAGTATTAAAATTTATACTTGAAACGAGTATTAAATAACCAAAGATATACTTATATGAAAGTATTATCTTTATTTGAATAATCGAAAATAAGTTTGATTATTAACACCTTATTCTTTAATAAAATAAAGAATATATTTCAGCAAATAATCGGAGTCATAGATCCTCAAATGAATATTCAAATAATATTCAATAAATAAAATACGCTGAGTCATAATATCTCGAATGAATATTATAAATAATATTCATTAAATAAAATAAAGAGTCTTAAGTCCTCGAATGAATATTCAAAATAATATTCATTAAATAATATAAAAGAGTCATAAGTCCTCGAATGAATATTCAAAATAATATTCATTAAATAATATAAAAGAGTCATAAGTCCTCGAATGAATATTCAAAATAATATTCATTTAATATAAAGGAGTCATACGCCTTCGAATAATATTCGAAATAATACTCGATAATAAAATAAAGTTTAAAGTTATCGAATAAACCTTATTCGATTAATAGTTTTGAAAACTATGACCATATATATGTATATATATATAAATATATATATATATATATATATATATATATATATATATATATCCATATCCATATATATACAAAATCTACTCGGGATCCTCGACTCCCGGTTTTAGAAAATATTTTCACCTTTTGGGTCCCTATACTAAGGGTATATGCAAGTTACCGCTATCCTCTAGCATAGGTATTATCAACTGAACCAACAGATATATATTTCAAGAATATGAAACAGGCATGCATATATACCATATCACATGCTACAATATATCGCAAGAATTTGCTAAATAACCAACATGCATCTATCGCAAGATAATGCATATACAAGTGTATTCATCACAACAACAGTATAACGGATAGAATACTTGCCTGAGCGACTTGGGGGTGAGAAAGGCTCGGGACGAGTCTGATAACCTATAAACAACAAGTAAGTTGGAATTAAACCAAAATCACTTGTAAATCTATGCTTTAACTAACTTAGACTCTAATGCTAGTTTTGCGCTCACCGATTCGCTTAAGTCACTCGGGTACCCTCGGCTCCACCATTTTTAATAACTTAACCTTTACGAGTTTTAAAGCGATTCCTTCGCGAATGACTTACCAACTGCCTAACACACTTACCATAAATGTTTCACACATTAATTAACCCTTTTTGGTCTTTAACCTATGTTTCAAAGTAAGGCGAGGGAAAAAGTTTCGTTCGCGAAACGCCGTTACTTGAAACGGTCGTTTCTCCTAAACCGTAAATCGGAATCGAACGAACTACATATCAACACGAAGCTCGTAACATGAGCTATCTAAACATGGCAGTGGTCATAATCTAGCAGGGGGTTCTCGGGTCCTAATGCTATGCACAAAAACAGTCCAAAGAAAATCGGACGTTACGACGGCTATGTTTACGCGATTTCCAATATTTTTAAACCATTCAAACCCATTCCAAATCAACCCCAAATCCAACCTCAAATCCATCATACAACAAACATCCATCCTTATCACATCATAACAATCCCAACAAATCCACATTAACCATTTATACTATTCTTTATCATGAATTTAAACTACACTTAAGTTCATTAATCAACAACCAAGATTTACAACTTCAAAAACAACCCAAAACCCATTAATCTCTACATACACAATCATCAAGCCTCTCATGAACTCTAATACTCATTTTATGCTCTTGACTTTCAATAACAAAGCTTGGTCAAGAGATTATACCTTCCTT
The DNA here is from genome assembly GCF_009905375.1 of Apium graveolens. NCBI lineage: Eukaryota > Viridiplantae > Streptophyta > Magnoliopsida > Apiales > Apiaceae > Apium > Apium graveolens. The sequence goes on from NW_027418730.1 coordinate 10,201, forward strand.
GAAGTGGTGGGTTGAGCTAGGAAGCCTTAAGAAGCTTGGAGAAGCCTTAGGAAAGCTTGGATCTTCAAGAAAAACAAGAAAAAGTTCAAGTTAAAAACTTGAAAACACTATTCATTGTCTTCTTCATTGATTAAATGGAGAAGCTAGAGAAAGAATTAATGGTTTAAACTCATGATATAGCCATAACTAAGCATAAAGATGGTTAGGGAATTTTCTTACCAATTAAGGATGCTTGGATCTTGATTTTGGAAATTTTTTTCTTTGAAAAAAATGAAAAGCCGAGAGCTAGGTGAGGAACAAATGCCTTGGCTAATTTTTTGATTCTTGATGAAATGATTTGCTAGCTTGGTTGGCTTGGTTTTGTTTTTGATTTAGCAAATTACCACCTTGCCCTTGAATTTGTGTGGTCCTTAATCAACCACACCTCCCTTCTTCCATGTCATGCTTATGTCACCCTTATGATGTCATCCTCCCTTCCTTGTCTCCTTTCTATTGGTTGGATGACATCACTCCCATTAAACCCTTTGATTAGCTTCCTAATCGTTTGCCTAATGACCGCTGATCTGTTGTACGGTTCGCTTAACTTTCGTTCTCGTTTATCGTTTGAAGGATCATACCCGGGATCTTATTACTTAGGTTCCCTTAACCTTTCTCAATACGTTATATTCCTTTTTATGATCCTCTATTATAATCCTTTAATTTAAATCCTTTTTATCCTGTTACCTTATACTCAATTCTCTCCGTATCTTGTGGATTTCCGGGAAAAACCAAAGTGTTCGGAATTGGGTTCTGACGATATTTACATACACTTATATACTTCATATAGTACTAATAAAATCCCAGAATATCCATAACAGAACCCCTATATAGTGTGGCGTGAAAAGTTTTCTCATTCAGCTAAAACACTATTCACAAGGGTTACAAAAAGTTGAAAAATTTTGGGGTTATTACAGTCTCCCCTCCTTAAAAGGATTCCGTCCCGGAATCAGATAGAAAATGAATAGGGATACCTTCCTTAGTATTGCACTTTCTAACTCTCAAGTCAATTCTCCACATTGTGGTCCTACCACCAAACTCTGCCTAGTTTGATAACCCTTCTCCTAAGCACTTGTTCCTTTTCACTCTATAACCCTTCCTGGTTGCTCCATATAGGTTACGTCGGGTTGCATATCTATGCGCTCATATGCCTCTATTTATCTGGCATCTAAATTACACTTCCTTAACATTGATACGTGAAACACGTTACGAACTTGCTACAGGTTCTGGGTTAAGGCTAGCTTATATGCTAACTTCCCAAACGTCTTAATATATCCAAGGGTCCAACAAATTGTAGACTTAGCTTTCCTTTCTTTCCGAACCTCATCAATCCTTTCCAAGGGATACCTATAACATTACTAGGTCCCCTATTTCATACTCTTTATCCTTTCATGACAAATCAACATACTTATCATGTCCATCTTGGGCTACTACCAGCCGTCCTCTGATTAGATCTATCATATCCTTGGTCCTTGGGACTACTGCGGGTCCGAGCATCTTGCGCTCTACAACTTCATCCTAACATAAGGGAGATCGACATTGTCTTCCCTCAAGGATCTCATACGGCGATATCTCAATACTGACATATGATCTATTGTCGTAAGAAAACTCAATCCGTGTTAAGTGATCATTCTAATTTCTTTCAAGTCTATTGCACAGACTCTCATTATAGCTTTTAACATTAAAGCTTTTACTTCTCAATACCCATTCTTTTCCAGTTCGTAATCGTTACTACCTTCCGTTCCTAATATTATACTGGTTATACTTTTGCTCGTTAGCGTTCTATAACCTTTTAATAACCATGCCAACCTTAGTATCACGAATGTGTTTCCATTCCGAATACTACCACAACTTTATTACTCCTTTTTCAGCTGTTTCTATTTTCCAAAATTTGATCAATCAAATAGAATTAAAGGAATTTGTTGAGAGATCACTATGATCATGAACACTTGTTATATCGCATAGTTAGTACAGAAGGTGGCCAGCCTTTAGTACTTGACAAGCAATTAAACAATAGATGGTATCCTACTAGGCTTCTATCACACAGATAGATAGTCATTCGGCAATACCTCCCCTTCTGGAAGGGTTGTTCTTCTCAGTTTATATGAAATGAAAGAAGGGAAAAGAACGAATTGAAAAGAATTGTATATTCATAAAAATTTTATTGCCATAAAATATCTGGCTTGGAATCTACCTCTGAACTATAGAGGTTTGTCATAGAAGAATAAAACATATATGTATTTATATCCGCATCAAGTATTATAGCATCGCATTTCACGTGCCTAAATATTTTCGCTATCCCGTCCATCATTCTATGGACCCATACTCTTCCTCGAGCTTATACACAATTACCTTTGAAACTCCCTCGACATCGAAAATCGAATCTGGGATCTCATTCTAGACATCATCGTTACTAGAATTCTATGCTTGCACCGCAACCTTCCTCGTATAATAATACGACTCCCTATTGATAAGAAAGAATAATGATTCACTAGGTAGACACTCTACTTAATTAGTCTATCGATGATAACTTATACACTACCACGACCCGATTAGTGGTACTCAATCTCAACACCCATTCCAATACAACTCTCACGGTTGTAATCAGCTCGATACTCGCAGAATCATTGCTGCCTTACTATGGTCCACCACTGACCTACTGTCGTCATTCACATTCCATGAAATCTTAATAGCTAACCATACGGAGTCCATACATGTCGTATCAAATCCTTCTAAGGAGGTAACATAATCACCATTCACGATTCATGAAGAACACTCCTGATTCTGACATACATACATGACATGAAGCAGATAAAATTGCAGAAGAGTTTCGCTCAAAGCAACGATAGCAGGCTAATACCATTTTTAATCATATGCCTTCGATAGAAGACTTAACTCAAAGGTTCGTTTAGTCCTTTTGGAAACATGGTCCTGGCTTATCCCCAGATAGGACCTCCTAAGATAGATAGCCCGTTCATGGCGATTACACGAATGAAACCTTTACCTACTACTATTACGGTTGGGTATTGCACCGTCATCAGAAGGAATGTCAATCTTCCAAACCATAATTCAACCTTCACATTTCTAACCATCATCACTGTATTCTTTTGGCACACGCGCCTATAATTATCCACTTACCTTTAAAGTGTCGGCCACCTCTTTGGCCTTTCCTGATAGTAAAATTTCCTTACAGTCAATGTCTTTTTAACCACCTCCAAATAAATTTTCTACCTTATTTCCGATCACTGCTTGAGTGAAGATGTTTTCCTTAATATCTGATGAGTAAAAAAAAAAAAAAAAAAAAAAAAAAAAATCACCATTTTTCCATAAGTTATTGCCTCAGTCTTTAGAGGTTAATCACTGTCACGACTGACTCTCAATCATACTTAGAACATCTTTTATCCTAGGCCCTAATTGCCCTGAACAATTTCGACCATTACTGGTTCGATCCATACTTTCTCGTGGTTTAACACGTGCCCCACTTGGCAACATCATAATTACGTCATATTTCCTTTATCAACATTTCTATTCTTGAGAATTTCGAATATTACCTTTCTCCCTGTAAAACCTCTAAGGTTATCCTTCAATCGTTCCTCCTGTATTCCCTAGATACAGGGCATATCAAAATACCATTTACTAATACTAGAATCATTGTCTATATACTTTTGAAAAAAAAAATTCTCCACTGATTCTTTAAAGGTTGTTATTACCTTAATCCTTTCCAATTCATACTGTCAAATTTCATATTATCCCTATTAAGGGTGAAATGCCAACCTTTATGCATTCCCCTAGGATTCATTTTAAGTTACCGATGTTCTATCCTTAATTCCACCTTTGAAAAGGTACATGCATCCATCCATGGATAAATAAAGTCATATATCCCTGATAAGGGTATCTTATTCAACATTCCCTATCTCGATAGTCTATACCTCACTTCATAATAGCATCCTTATTCAAATCGAGGTCAATCCATATGGCCTCCTAAAGATAACAATGGTCATCCGCTTGACTTGCCTAATTTGGTAACGATAACAAGGATGTTCTGGAAGATATTGGTCGTGTTCAACGTGAACTTCTTCTTAATAATTCCTTATTTACTTTTGTTGTTTCTCAACAGTCACCTCAATGTTGGGATATCTCTCATATCTGGCGTCTCCCTTTTCTGGGTATCAAGCCACCGCTCTTACACTTCACATTCTTGAAGGTCACTTCCTTCATCCAATTTTCCTAGTTTCTTACTTTCTTGTCTCCTCAGTCTATTCGCGTCTCATTGTCTATCCTTCGAATTATCTCAAGGTTTCCTCGAATCTTTCCAACTTACAGGGGATAAATTATATGTATCTCTTATACCTTCAACCATCAATTTAACTCATGGTGAATCACTCTCATCCGGACGATTACATACTTTTCTATTTCTATTTCTACGAGTCTTTAGGGTTTCCTCATACCCAACTCCTTTATCATTCCTCAAACTCTCTTGCCTTTATATTCCTTTCCACTTCATTTTCCTTTTTATTTTCCTTTCTCTTATCATTATTTCATGAACCAACATAACATAAGCATTGATTTCATACATCCCGTCATTCTGGATTCGTGTCCTCAGAACGAATCTTGACAACTTTTACAACTTAGATTCATAATTCATCATACTCGTCTGCCTTTGTTCTGACTCTAAAGCTTTTACACTATCTCCATAACCTTGGGAATTACTTTCCCGAAAACAATTGACTGAACTTTAATCAGTTTATTCTAACCTCTGGCTCCGTGCCTTTCTTGGTCTTTCACCAGTAGTGGCCCTTCTCTTAGGAGGGTAAGTGACAAAAATAGTCTTTTGTGATCCGTCCATCATTTAGAATCTAAAATGATTCCTATATTTCCTTTAGCCAGGCCCTTGCCTCGACTGGGTCAGCTTGTTCCTTGGAACTCTAAGAGCTTTGCGACTTAAAGAACCTGAAAGAATTTCTCACCGCATTGTTTCCTCAAGGTGGTGGTTGGGAATAATAGTCTAAGTTCTTTTTAGACAGGTCCATGAATTGCCGTATAGGAGTACCGTCTTGGGTCTCCTTATCTCGCTCGACTTTTGTTTCCTCAGTCTAAATATTTCTTCCTACTCCCCATACTTGGAGTCATCTTTTAATTTAAAATCTTCATTTTCCACTTTATTATTTTCCGGGTTCTTTATATCTTAATTGCGACCTCCCTGATTATCACGTTCAGGGTTTGCTCTAAATCTTATTCCTCAAACTAGCTTTCATCTAAGATTTCATCTTTAGGCTCTTGAACATTTGGAACCCAATTTCTATAGGAATGCCTCATTATTCCTTTATCATCTTTCTCGGTATTAATCTCATATCTATTTGTTGGCTCTCTGCCTTCATTCATCACTTTTACTGGCACAATATTTTCTTTTCCAATAATTCGGGCTGTATTGCAATCTCAAACAGCTTTTCGGTACCGTCTCCGGTTACCTTCACTTCTATTTCCATTTTCTCAAAATCTCTTATAAACTCCCCAAAAGACATTATCATCTTGAGTCTCTCCTTTTTACTAAGGGCATCAGCCACCACATTGGCTTTCCCCCGAATGATAAAGAATCTCATAATCGTAATCCTTGATTAGCTCTAACCGCCTCCTCTGGCGTATGTTGAGCTCTTTCTACGCAAAAATGTACTAGAGCTCCTATGGTTTGTGTAAATCTTGCACTTCTCTCCATACAAGTAGTGCCTCCAATCTTTAGGGAAAAACTATTGCCACGAGCCCAAGCTCATGGGTGGGGATATCGAATTTTATACTTCCTTAATTGTCTTGACGCAGACGCGATTATCTTGCTGTGCTATATAAGAAGCACCCTAATTCCTTATGCGAAGCGTCACTTACAAATCACAAAATCTCCTTTTCCATCCGGCAACGCCATCATAGGGGCCGTCACCAATCTTTGCTTCAGTTCTTAAAATCTTTTCTCGTATTTCTCTGTCCATTCGAACTTCTCAGTCTTACGAGTAAGCCGCGTTAAAGGGGCTACTATCTTTACAACTTGAACGAACCTCCGGTAGTGACCGGCCAATCCTACCTCTGGTAGTTTCCCTAACCATGGTCATCAATTCCTCAGTGGTCCTTTATTCATTCTTGTCAGGATCCTCCATGGGATCCTCCTCAATAACTATCCCTTCTAGGACAACATCATCAACCGCTACATCCTCACTATCAACATCATCCGGTCCTGCATTAGGACACTCTATCGGATCCGCAATCCGATCTCCAATTAGTAATAAAATATCATCGCGATGTTGCTCCTCAACCTCAGGGTTCGGAGTCCCGCTACCATATACGATAACGAACTACGCTCCTATCACGATATTTATAAGGGTTCCCATAAGGGTTTTAACTGTCAGTGCTACGTTAGGTAGCCCGACTATGAACTTGGCAAGAGTTCTTATTATCTTAGTTAACTTATTATCTTAACGTCCCATCATCTCTGAGGTTTATAACGCTTAGCTCTGATACCATTTCTGTAACACCCCCAGATCCGGGGTCGGGGATCCGGGTCGTCACGGTCTTTCTTTCCACAATATCACTTCACTTAATTAATAATAACCAACCTTATGCTGTGACCCCACACTAACATACACCACAACCCGTTATAGTCTCAGAGATGAAATTCAAATAAGTACAAGTCTTTGAATCCACAATTTAAAAGTTATTACAACCCAAAACGATTACTTGATAAATTTACAGTTAATTGCCATTATCTGCCACAAGTTATAATTATACATAATTGATTCTCAAAAGCAAATGGTCTAATCTATAATAGATCTACCTCTGCAGCTATAGCAGCTACGACATCAACGGGAAGACGCGGAACGCTTTCCACGCGCTTGCGCTGGGTCTGCTGGAGTCTGGTCATCTTTCCTAACTGTTGTTGTGTGATGAAAGAAGAAAGCAAGGGTGAGCAGCAAGCCCACCAAAATAATATGCATAATTATTTACAGTATATGAGTCTATTCATAATACTCATGAAAGTCTTGGTCAAAAGAAATGAACCAAGTTGATCACTTAATGCGATGAAGTCGCAAAATATTCAGTATATATATATACATATATACTTTTCAAATATTGGAAGTCCGCTTCCATGCATAATATACACAAAGTCCCAGTGTATAACTGTAAAAAAAAAATATATCGTTGCAAGGTGATCTCATATATCTAACCTTGTCTCAACGTTTTTCTGAAAATCTTTGTCATTCATAAGACAATTATTAATTAGATATAAGTTCTAAAGATGAAGTTACCAAATACTTCACTACATTTATATCATTCCCAATACTACTTGAACTACCACCGTTCAAGTTATAATCAATTTCAAAAGTTCATCCCACTGATGAGACCACAAGATAAGACTTGAATAGATTCAATCTTTGAAAGATTATTGAATGAAAAAGTTATGAGATACTTTATTTAGTCCCGATATATATATAACCACATATATATATCCCTTTAAACATTTCCTGGAACCTCTGTTATGTGAAGTATGAACAGAGTTCGAAACATCCAATGAATTTTGGAAAGGAAAAGAATTTTGGCATAAACCCGATATCTCGCTGATCAGGCAAAGATACCAATAAGTAACCTTTTCTACTAGTAGATGGACGAATTCCCCACTGGTCATCACCCTGGTCATAATTAAGACCTATGCTGGACTGCCACTCAGCCACCTATGCATTTGATGGACTCCCACTGAGCCACTTACACAATAATAGACCGTACCTCGGCCTGTCGCTTATGCCGACTCAATGAGAGGGGCTTACTTCCCGAACGTTGGGCAAGTAATCAATTCATTTACCAAATCTGCAACCTTGTTGCGAATATAAAATACACCACAGAGCCGGATTTCCCAGGTTTTGAGCGGGTATTTAAATCCCCTTTAAAAAGGAAGATCTTAAATATAAAAATGAGTTTTGGGATCCGCTCTGACTTTTAAAAATCATTTTGAAGACTCGAAAACTCTTTAAAGAGTGTTTGGAGTAAGGCTGATTTAATGAAGTAAATCAGTCCCCAGAATATTAGAAAATATCTGAATATTATTAATTAAATAATATTCCCATAAAGAATAGTCTTTATAAAAATAATTGAAGTAGAAGTATTAAAATTTATACTTGAAACGAGTATTAAATAACCAAAGATATACTTATATGAAAGTATTATCTTTATTTGAATAATCGAAAATAAGTTTGATTATTAACACCTTATTCTTTAATAAAATAAAGAATATATTTCAGCAAATAATCGGAGTCATAGATCCTCAAATGAATATTCAAATAATATTCAATAAATAAAATACGCTGAGTCATAATATCTCGAATGAATATTATAAATAATATTCATTAAATAAAATAAAGAGTCTTAAGTCCTCGAATGAATATTCAAAATAATATTCATTAAATAATATAAAAGAGTCATAAGTCCTCGAATGAATATTCAAAATAATATTCATTAAATAATATAAAAGAGTCATAAGTCCTCGAATGAATATTCAAAATAATATTCATTTAATATAAAGGAGTCATACGCCTTCGAATAATATTCGAAATAATACTCGATAATAAAATAAAGTTTAAAGTTATCGAATAAACCTTATTCGATTAATAGTTTTGAAAACTATGACCATATATATGTATATATATATAAATATATATATATATATATATATATATATATATATCCATATCCATATATATACAAAATCTACTCGGGATCCTCGACTCCCGGTTTTAGAAAATATTTTCACCTTTTGGGTCCCTATACTAAGGGTATATGCAAGTTACCGCTATCCTCTAGCATAGGTATTATCAACTGAACCAACAGATATATATTTCAAGAATATGAAACAGGCATGCATATATACCATATCACATGCTACAATATATCGCAAGAATTTGCTAAATAACCAACATGCATCTATCGCAAGATAATGCATATACAAGTGTATTCATCACAACAACAGTATAACGGATAGAATACTTGCCTGAGCGACTTGGGGGTGAGAAAGGCTCGGGACGAGTCTGATAACCTATAAACAACAAGTAAGTTGGAATTAAACCAAAATCACTTGTAAATCTATGCTTTAACTAACTTAGACTCTAATGCTAGTTTTGCGCTCACCGATTCGCTTAAGTCACTCGGGTACCCTCGGCTCCACCATTTTTAATAACTTAACCTTTACGAGTTTTAAAGCGATTCCTTCGCGAATGACTTACCAACTGCCTAACACACTTACCATAAATGTTTCACACATTAATTAACCCTTTTTGGTCTTTAACCTATGTTTCAAAGTAAGGCGAGGGAAAAAGTTTCGTTCGCGAAACGCCGTTACTTGAAACGGTCGTTTCTCCTAAACCGTAAATCGGAATCGAACGAACTACATATCAACACGAAGCTCGTAACATGAGCTATCTAAACATGGCAGTGGTCATAATCTAGCAGGGGGTTCTCGGGTCCTAATGCTATGCACAAAAACAGTCCAAAGAAAATCGGACGTTACGACGGCTATGTTTACGCGATTTCCAATATTTTTAAACCATTCAAACCCATTCCAAATCAACCCCAAATCCAACCTCAAATCCATCATACAACAAACATCCATCCTTATCACATCATAACAATCCCAACAAATCCACATTAACCATTTATACTATTCTTTATCATGAATTTAAACTACACTTAAGTTCATTAATCAACAACCAAGATTTACAACTTCAAAAACAACCCAAAACCCATTAATCTCTACATACACAATCATCAAGCCTCTCATGAACTCTAATACTCATTTTATGCTCTTGACTTTCAATAACAAAGCTTGGTCAAGAGATTATACCTTCCTTGAAGTGGTGGGTTGAGCTAGGAAGCCTTAAGAAGCTTGGAGAAGCCTTAGGAAAGCTTGGATCTTCAAGAAAAACAAGAAAAAGTTCAAGTTAAAAACTTGAAAACACTATTCATTGTCTTCTTCATTGATTAAATGGAGAAGCTAGAGAAAGAATTAATGGTTTAAACTCATGATATAGCCATAACTAAGCATAAAGATGGTTAGGGAATTTTCTTACCAATTAAGGATGCTTGGATCTTGATTTTGGAAATTTTTTTCTTTGAAAAAAATGAAAAGCCGAGAGCTAGGTGAGGAACAAATGCCTTGGCTAATTTTTTGATTCTTGATGAAATGATTTGCTAGCTTGGTTGGCTTGGTTTTGTTTTTGATTTAGCAAATTACCACCTTGCCCTTGAATTTGTGTGGTCCTTAATCAACCACACCTCCCTTCTTCCATGTCATGCTTATGTCACCCTTATGATGTCATCCTCCCTTCCTTGTCTCCTTTCTATTGGTTGGATGACATCACTCCCATTAAACCCTTTGATTAGCTTCCTAATCGTTTGCCTAATGACCGCTGATCTGTTGTACGGTTCGCTTAACTTTCGTTCTCGTTTATCGTTTGAAGGATCATACCCGGGATCTTATTACTTAGGTTCCCTTAACCTTTCTCAATACGTTATATTCCTTTTTATGATCCTCTATTATAATCCTTTAATTTAAATCCTTTTTATCCTGTTACCTTATACTCAATTCTCTCCGTATCTTGTGGATTTCCGGGAAAAACCAAAGTGTTCGGAATTGGGTTCTGACGATATTTACATACACTTATATACTTCATATAGTACTAATAAAATCCCAGAATATCCATAACAGAACCCCTATATAGTGTGGCGTGAAAAGTTTTCTCATTCAGCTAAAACACTATTCACAAGGGTTACAAAAAGTTGAAAAATTTTGGGGTTATTACAATTAACATGTTGACATCATAAACATCTAATTTGACATCCTTTAACCACCTCTTGGTACCACTTTCATACGAGTCAATTTTGTTCCATATTTTGGCTCTAATCAACCTTGTAAGTCACTTTAAACCATATTAGAGTTTTTCACCTTATAAGACTCACTTTCAACCATATATTGGTAGAATTAACATGTTAATATCATAAACATCCAATTTGACATCCTTTAACCATCTCTTGGTACCACTTTCATACGAGTCAATATTGGTACACATTTTGGCTATAATCTTCCATGCAAGTCACTTTAAACCATATTAGAGTAATTTTGCACCTTATAAGACTAACTTGCCACCATATATTGGTAGAATTAACATGTTAACATCATAAACATCCAATTTGACATCCTTTAACCATCTCTTCGTACCACTTTCATACGAGTCAATTTTGGTCCACATTTTGGCTCTAATCTACCATGTAAGTCACTTTAAACCATATTATAGTAATTTTGCACCTTATAAGAATAACTTGCCACCATATATTGGTAGAATTAACATGTTAACATCATAAACATCTAATTTGACATCCTTTAACCATCTCTTGGTACCACTTTTATACAAGTCAATTTTGGTCCACATTTTGGCTCTAATCTACCATGTAAGTCCCTTTAAACCATATTAGAATAAATTTGCACCTAATAAGACTCACTTTCAACCATATATTGGTACAATTAACATGTTAACATCATAAACATCTAATTTGACATCCTTTAACCACCTCTTGGTACCACTTTCATACGAGTCAATTTTGGTCCACATTTTGGCTCTAATCAACCTTGTAAGTCACTGCAAACCATATTAGAGTAATTTTGCACCTTATAAGACTCACGTTCAACCATATATTGGTAGAATTAACATGTTAACATCATAAACATCCAATTTGACATCCTTTAACCATCTCTTGGTACCACTTTCATACGAGTCAATATTGGTAGACATTTTGGCTATAATCTACCATGCAAGTCACTTTAAACCATATTAGAGTAATTTTGCACCTTATAAGACTAACTTGCCACCCTATATTGGTAGAATTAACATGTTAACATCATAAACATCCAATTTGACATCCTTTAACCATCTCTTGGTACCACTTTTATACAAGTCAATTTTGGTCCACATTTTGGCTCTAATCTACCATGTAAGTCCCTTTAAACAATATTAGAGTAATTTTGCACCTTATAAGACTCACTTTCAACCTTATATTGGTACAATTAACATGTTGACATCATAAACATCTAATTTGACATCCTTTAACCACCTCTTGGTACCACTTTCATACGAGTCAATTTTGTTCCACATTTTGGTTCTAATCAACTTTGTAAGTCACTTTAAACCATATTAGAGTTTTTCACCTTATAAGACTCACTTTCAACCATATATTGGAACAATTAACATGTTAACATCATAAACATCTAATTTGACATCCTTTAACCACCTCTTGGTACCACTTTCATACGAGTCAATTTTGGTCCACATTTTGGCTTTAATCAACCATGTAAGTCACTTTAAACCATATTAGAGTAATTTTGCACCTTATAAGACTCACTTTCAACCATATATTGGTAGAATTAACATGTTAACATCATAAACATCCAATTTGACATCCTTTAACCATCTCTTGGTGCTACTTTCATACGGGTCAATTTTGGTCCACATTTTGGCTCTAATCTACCATGCAAGTCACTTTAAACCATATTAGAGTAATTTTGCACCTTATAAGACTAACTTGCCACCCTATATTGGTAGAATTAACATGTTAACATCATAAACATCCAATTTGACATCCTTTAACCATCTCTTGGTACCACTTTTATACAAGTCAATTTTGGTCCACATTTTGGCTATAATCTACCATGTAAGTCCCTTTAAACCATATTAGAGTATTTTGCACCTTATAAGACTCACTTTCAACCATATATTGGCACAATTAACATGTTGACATCATAAACATCTAATTTGACATCCTTTAACCACCTCTTGGTACCACTTTCATACGATTCAATTTTGTTCCACATTTTGGCTCTAATCAACCTTGTAAGTCACTTTAAACCATATTAGAGTTTTTCACCTTATAAGACTCACTTTCAACCATATATTGGTAGAATTAACATGTTAACATCATAAACATCCAATTTGACATCCTTTAACCATCTCTTGGTACCACTTTCATACGAGTCAATATTGGTACACATTTTGGCTATAATCTTCCATGCAAGTCACTTTAAACCATATTAGAGTAATTTTGCACCTTATAAGACTAACTTGCCACCATATATTGGTAGAATTAACATGTTAACATCATAAACATCCAATTTGACATCCTTTAACCATCTCTTGGTACCACTTTCATACGAGTCAATTTTGGTCCACATTTTGGCTCTAATCTACCATGTAAGTCACTTTAAACCATATTAGAGTAATTTTGCACCTTATAAGAATAACTTGCCACCATATATTGGTAGAATTAACATGTTAACATCATAAACATCTAATTTGACATCCTTTAACCATCTCTTGGTACCACTTTTATACAAGTCAATTTTGGTCCACGTTTTGGCTCTAATCTACCATGTAAGTCCCTTTAAACCATATTAGAATAAATTTGCACCTAATAAGACTCACTTTCAACCATATATTGGTACAATTAACATGTTAACATCATAAACATCTAATTTGACATCCTTTAACCACCTCTTGGTACCACTTTCATACGAGTCAATTTTGGTCCACATTTTGGCTCTAATCAACCTTGTAAGTCACTGCAAACCATATTAGAGTAATTTTGCACCTTATAAGACTCACGTTCAACCATATATTGGTAGAATTAACATGTTAACATCATAAACTTCCAATTTGACATCCTTTAACCATCTCTTGGTACCACTTTCATACGAGTCAATATTGTTACACATTTTGGATATAATCTACCATGCAAGTCACTTTAAACCATATTAGAGTAATTTTGCACCTTATAAGACTAACTTGCCACCCTATATTGGTAGAATTAACATGTTAACATCATAAACATCCAATTTGACATCCTTTAACCATCTCTTGGTACCACTTTTATACAAGTCAATTTTGGTCCACATTTTGGCTCTAATCTACCATGTAAGTCCCTTTAAACCATATTAGAGTAATTTTGCACCTTATAAGACTCACTTTCAACCTTATATTGGTACAATTAACATGTTGACATCATAAACATCTAATTTGACATCCTTTAACCACCTCTTGGTACCACTTTCATACGAGTCAATTTTGTTCCATATTTTGGCTCTAATCAACCTTGTAAGTCACTTTAAACCATATTAGAGTTTTTCACCTTATAAGACTCACTTTCAACCATATATTGGTAGAATTAACATGTTAATATCATAAACATCCAATTTGACATCCTTTAACCATCTCTTGGTACCACTTTCATACGAGTCAATATTGGTACACATTTTGGCTATAATCTTCCATGCAAGTCACTTTAAACCATATTAGAGTAATTTTGCACCTTATAAGACTAACTTGCCACCATATATTGGTAGAATTAACATGTTAACATCATAAACATCCAATTTGACATCCTTTAACCATCTCTTTGTACCACTTTCATACGAGTCAATTTTGGTCCACATTTTGGCTCTAATCTACCATGTAAGTCACTTTAAACCATATTAGAGTAATTTTGCACCTTATAAGAATAACTTGCCACCATATATTGGTAGAATTAACATGTTAACATCATAAACATCTAATTTGACATCCTTTAACCATCTCTTGGTACCACTTTTATACAAGTCAATTTTGGTCCACATTTTGGCTCTAATCTACCATGTAAGTCCCTTTAAACCATATTAGAGTAATTTTGCACCTTATAAGACTCACTTTCAACCATATATTGGTAGAATTAACATGTTAACATCATAAACATCCAATTTGACATCCTTTAACCATCTCTTTGTACCACTTTCATACGAGTCAATTCTGGTCCACATTTTGGCTCTAATCAACCATGTAAGTCACTTTAAACCATATTCGAGTAATTTTTCACCTTATAAGACTCACTTTCAACCATATATTGGTAGAATTAACATTTTAACATTACAAACATCCAATTTGACATCCTTTAGCCATCTCTTGGTACCACTTTCAAACGAGTCAATTTTGGTCCACATTTTGGCACTAATCTACCATGTAAGTCACTTTAAACCATATTAGAGTAATTTTGCACCTTATAAGCCTAACTTGCCACCATATATTGGTAGAATTAACATGTTAATGTCATAAACATCCGATTTTACATCCTTTAACCATCTCTTAGTACCACTTTCATACGAGTCAATATTGGTACACATTTTGGCTATAATCTACCATGCAAGTCACTTTAAACCATATTAGAGTAATTTTGCACCTTATAAGACTAACTTGCCACCCTATATTGGTAGAATTAACATGTTAACATCATAAACATCCAATTTGACATCCTTTAACCATCTCTTGGTACCACTTTTATACAAGTCAATTTTGGTCCACATTTTGGCTCCAATCAACCTTATAAGTCACTTTAAACCATATTAGAGTTTTTCACCTTATAAGACTCACTTTCAACCATATATTGGTAGAATTAACATGTTAACATCATAAACATCCAATTTGACATCCTTTAACCATCTCTTGGTATCACTTTCATACGAGTCAATATTGGTACACATTTTGGCTATAATCTACCATGCAAGTCACTTTAAACCATATTAGAGTAATTTTGCACCTTATAAGACTAACTTGCCACCATATATTGGTAGAATTAATATGTTAACATCATAAACATCCAATTTGACATCCTTTAACCATCTCTTGGTACCACTTTCATACGAGTCAATTTTGGTCCACATTTTGGCTCTAATCTACCATGTAAGTCACTTTAAACCATATTAGAGTAATTTTGCACCTTATAAGAATAACTTGCCACCATATATTGGTAGAATTAACATGTTAAAATCATAAACATCCAATTTGACATCCTTTAACCATCTCTTGGTACTACTTTCATACGAGTCAATTTTGGTCCACATGTTGGCTCTAATCAACCTTGTAACTCACTGCAAACCATATTAGAGTAATTTTGCACCTTATAAGACTCACTTTCAACTATATATTGGTATAATTAACATGTTAACATCATAAACATCCAATTTGACATCCTTTAACCATCTCTTTGTACCACTTTCATACGAGTCAATTCTGGTCCACATTTTGGCTCTAATCAACCATGTAAGTCACTTTAAACCATATTCGAGTAATTTTTCACCTTATAAGACTCACTTTCAACCATATATTGGTAGAATTAACATGTTAACATTATAAACATCCAATTTGACATCCTTTAACCATCTCTTGGTACCACTTTCAAACGAGTCAATTTTGGTCCACATTTTGGCACTAATCTACCATGTAAGTCACTTTAAACCATATTAGAGTAATTTTGCACCTTATAAGACTAACTTGCCACCATATATTGGTAGAATTAACATGTTAACGTCATAAACATCCAATTTTACATCCTTTAACCATCTCTTGGTGCCACTTTCATACGGGTCAATTTTGGTCCACATTTTGGCTCTAATCTACCATGTAAGTCCCTTTAAACCATATTAGAGTAATTTTGCACCTTATAAGACACACTTTCAACCATATATTGGCACAATTAACATGTTAACATCATAAACATCTAATTTGACATCCTTTAACCACCTCTTGGTACCACTTTCATACGAGTCAATTTTGGTCCATATTTTGGCTCTAATCAACCATGTAAGTCACTTTAAACCATATTAGAGTAATTTTGCACCTTATAAGACTCACTTTCAACCATATATTGGTACAATTAACATGTTAACATCATAAACATCTAATTTGACATCCTTTAACCACCTCTTGGTACCACTTTCATACGAGTCAATTTTGGTCCACATTTTGGCTCTAATCAACCATGTAAGTCACTTTAAACCATATTAGAGTAATTTTGCACCTTATAAGACTCACTTTCAACCATATATTGGTAGAATTAACATGTTCACATCATAAACATCCAATTTGACATCCTTTAACCATCCCTTGGTACCACTTTCATACGAGTCAATTCTGGTCCACATTTTGGCTCTAATCAACCACGTAAGTCACTTTAAACCATATTCGAGTACTTTTTCACCTTATAAGACTCACTTTCAACCATATATTGGTAGAATTAACATGTTAACATTATAAACATCCAATTTGACATCCTTTAGCCATCTCTTGGTACCACTTTCAGACGAGTCAATTTTGGTCCACATTTTGGCACTAATCTACCATGTAAGTCACTTTAAACCATATTAGAGTAATTTTGCACCTTATAAGACTAACTTGCCACCATATATTGGCACAATTAACATGTTAACATCATAAACATCTAATTTGACATCCTTTAACCACCTCTTGGTACCACTTTCATACGAGTCAATTTTGGTCCACATTTTGGCTCTAATCAACCATGTAAGTCACTTTAAACCATATTAGAGTAATTTTGCACCTTATAAGACACACTTTCAACCATATATTGGCACAATTAACATGTTAACATCATAAACATCTAATTTGACATCCTTTAACCACCTCTTGGTACCACTTTCATACGAGTCAATTTTGGTCCACATTTTGGCTCTAATCAACCATGTAAGTCACTTTAAACCATATTAGAGTAATTTTGCACCTTATAAGACTCACTTTCAACCATATATTGGTACAATTAACATGTTAACATCATAAACATCTAATTTGACATCCTTTAACCACCTCTTGGTACCACTTTCATACGAGTCAATTTTGGTCCACATTTTGGCTCTAATCAACCATGTAAGTCACTTTAAACCATATTAGAGTAATTTTGCACCTTATAAGACCCACTTTCAACCATATATTGGTAGAATTAACATGTTCACATCATAAACATCCAATTTGACATCCTTTAACCATCCCTTGGTACCACTTTCATACGAGTCAATTCTGGTCCACATTTTGGCTCTAATCAACCACGTAAGTCACTTTAAACCATATTCGAGTACTTTTTCACCTTATAAGACTCACTTTCAACCATATATTGGTAGAATTAACATGTTAACATTATAAACATCCAATTTGACATCCTTTAGCCATCTCTTGGTACCACTTTCAAACGAGTCAATTTTGGTCCACATTTTGGCACTAATCTACCATGTAAGTCACTTTAAACCATATTATAGTAATTTTGCACCTTATAAGACTAACTTGCCACCATATATTGGTAGAATTAACATGTTAAAATCATAAACATCCAATTTGACATCCTTTAACCATCTCTTGGTACTACTTTCATACGAGTCAATTTTGGTCCACATGTTGGCTCTAATCAACCTTGTAACTCACTGCAAACCATATTAGAGTAATTTTGCACCTTATAAGACTCACTTTCAACCATATATTGGTAGAATTAACATGTTAACATCATAAACATCCAATTTGACATCCTTAACCATCTCTTCGTACCACTTTCATACGAGTCAATTCTGGTCCACATTTTGGCTCTAATCACCATGTAAGTCACTTTAAACCATATTCGAGTAATTTTTCACCTTATAAGACTCACTTTCAACCATATATTGGTAGAATTAACATTTTTAACATTACAAACATCCAATTTGACATCCTTTAGCCATCTCTTTGGTACCACTTTCAAACGAGTCAATTTTGGTCCACATTTTGGCACTAATCTACCATGTAAGTCACTTTTAAACCATATTAGAGTAATTTGCACCTTATAAGACTAACTTGCCACCATATATTGGCACAATTAACATGTTAACATCATAAACATCTAATTTGACATCCTTTAACCACCTCTTGGTACCACTTTCATACGAGTCAATTTTGGTCCACATTTTGGCTCTAATCAACCATGTAAGTCACTTTAAACCATATTAGAGTAATTTTGCACCTTATAAGACACACTTCAACAATATATTGGCACAATTAACATGTTAACATCATAAACATCTAATTTGACATCCTTAACCACCTCTTGGTACCACTTTCATACGAGTCATTTTGGTCCACATTTTGGCTATAATCAACCATGTAAGTCACTTTAAACCATATTAGAGTAATTTTGCACCCTTATAGACTCACTTCACCCATATATTGGTACAATTAACATGTTAACATCCTAATAACATCTAATTTGACATCCTTTAACCACCTCTTGGTACCACTTTCATACGAGTCAATTTGGTCCACATTTTGGCTCTAATCAACCATGTAAGTCACTTTAACCCATATTAGAGTAATTTTGCACCTTATAAGACCACTTTCACCATATATTGGTAGAATTAACATGTTAAATCTATAAACATCCAATTTGACATCCTTTAACCATCCCTTGGTACC
>NW_027418731.1:0-21025 GCF_009905375.1 Apium graveolens
CATCATGAGGATGATGCAAGCATGACATAGAGGGAAGGAAATGTGGTGGAATATTAACCACACAAAGTCAAGGCTACAAAGGGAATTAACCAAAAACAAGACAAAAAGCAACCAACCAAGCAAAACAAATCACAAAACACCAAACCTTCCATTTCTTCATGAAGCTCTCGGCTTCTTTCTTAAGAAATGGAAGTCCAAGCTCCTCCACTTGCTATTTTACAATGGTAATTATCCTAGCTTCTCCTAGTTAAGTTACATACTTCCTAGAAATCTTAGCTTCAAATCCTTTCCTAGCATTTCCTATAAATCATTCAAGAAGATGGTGAATAGTACTTTCTTGAAATTAATTTTGTGTTCTTGATTTCTTTGAAAGAACAAGCTGTAGGAGGTTAGATTAAGGCTTCCATGGGCATTCCAAGGACCTTTCATGGATTAAAAGCTTCAAGGAAGGTATAACTCTTCATGGTCTTAGATTTAAGTTTTGTTGTTTAGATTTCCTAATGTTTAGATGATGGGTTAGTGTAATGGGTGTGTAATCATGTTTAGAGCTTGTTATGAGTAGTTTAGTTGGTGAGAGGCATGATTATTGTGTGTTTAGAGATTGGTTGATTTTGTGATATTTTTTGGAGTTGGAAATCTTGGTTATTAGTTAATGAACTTAAGTAAACTCTTAGTTCATAATTGAGAAATAAGTATGAATTGGAAATATTGAATTGTTGGGGCTGTTGTAGTATGGTATGGATGGATGTTGGTTGTAGAATGATATGTGGTTGAATTGTGGTTGTTTTGAATTGGTTTAAAATTGGGAAATCGCGTAAACATAGCCGTCGTAACGTCCGATTTTCTTTGGACTGTTTTTGTGCATAACATTAGGACCCGAGAACCCCCTGCTAGATTGTGACCACTGCCATGTTTAGATAGCTCATGTTACGAGCTTCGTTTTGATATGTAGTTCGTTCGATTCCGATGCACGGTTTAGGAGAAACGACCGTTTTAAGTAACGGCGTTTCGCGAACGAAACTTTTCCCCTCGCCTTACTTTGAAACATAGGTTAAAGACCATAAAGGGTTAATTAATGTATGAAACATTTATGGTAAGTGTGTTAGGCAGTTGGGAAGACACTCGCGAAGGAATCGCCCTTAAAACTCGTAAAGGTTAAATTATTAAAAATGGTGGAGCCGAGAGTACCCGAGTGACTTAAGCAAATCAGTGAGCGCAAAACGAGCGTTAGAGTCTAAGTTAGTTAAAGTATAGATTTACAAGTGACTTTGGTTTAATTCCAACTTACTTGTTGCTTATAGGTTACCAGACTCGTCCCGAGCCATTCGTAACCCCCAGTCGCTCAGGCAAGTTTTTCTACCCGATATACTGTTGTTGTGATGTAAATATATGTATATGCATTATCTTGTGATAGTGCATGATTGTTATTAGCAAATTTTGCGATATATTGGAGTATGCTGATATGGTATATATGCATGTCTGTTTCGTAATCTGGTTATCTATCTGTTGATTTCAATGCTTATAGTTGCATAATACCTATGCTAGAAATAAGCAAGTAGTTGCGTATACCCTTAGTATAGGGGATAAAAGGTGAACATATTTCTAAACCGGGAGTCGATGTTCCCGAGTATATTATATATATATATATATATTTATATATATGGATATAGTTTTTAAAACTATGGATCGAATAAGGTTTATTCGATACCTTTATTTTACTTAATTGAATATTAATTTGAGTATTCATTCGAGGGCTTATGACTCAGTTTATTTTATTATTTGAATATTATTTGAATATTCATTCGAGGGCTTATGACTCAGTTTATATTATTATTGAATATTACTTGGATATTCATTTGAGGATGTATGACTCCTTTATTTTATGAATATTATTTATAGTATTCATTCGAGGTATTATGACTTCGCTTATTACTTAATAATATTCTTTATTGTATTAAAGAATAAGGTGTCGATAATCAAACTTACTTTTGATTATTCAAATAAAGATATTACTTTCGTATAAGTATATCTTTGATTATTTGCTATTCATTTCAAGTATAAGTTTTTAATACTTCTACTTCAATTATTTTATAAAGATTATTCTTTATGGGAATATTATTTAAATAATAATATTCAGACATTTTCTAAATATTCTGGGGACTGATTTACTTCATTAAATCAGCTTCACTCCAAACATTCTTAAAAATGTTTTGCGAGTCTTCAAAAAGATTTTTTTAAAAGTTAGAGCGGATCCCAAAACTCATTTTTTAAGATCCTCCTTTCGAAGGGGATTTAAATACTCGCTCAAAACCTGAGGGATCCGGCTCTGTGGTGTGTTTTATATTCGCAACAAGGTTGCTGTTTTGATAAATGAATTGATTACTTACCCAACACTCGGGAAGTAAAATTCTTGGAACAAGTTAATCCATTAACAGGCATCGCCTGGGAAATATCGGTGAGTTCTCCTTTCCAAATAGATACAACTTCTTGGTGGAGCCGTATCAACAAGTTTCTACTTGGGGAAAGTGGGGACAAGCTTTACGTTTCAGAGTCATGGATTTCATCTGAACTAGGAGTGGCGTAAGTGGCCGAGTAGCGCCGGCCCAGCCTTATTATATTGGCCCAAATGGCCTGGAAGTTCCGCTAAGGCGGTCCATTCCTTAGGAGTTCAGTGTTCGGTTGACAAGTAAATCCGACAGGTTCTCCTCTACATGTAGAAAATGGTGGGGTTGTACTACTACGACTGATCATCGTAAGTGGTCTTCCTGGCGCGGCAAACTCCCGTAATGAGTTCATCATCCAATTGGATAATTTCTGCAACACTACCCAGAGCACTTCGATAGAAAGGCTACGGTTGGGCGATTGTTGAGTGTTGGCAGGGTCAAGTTTTCAAAATGATGTTTACATCAAATGAAGTATCTCATAACTTCATTTTATTTTGATGATATTTTAAAGGTTGAATCTATTCAAGTATTATCTTGTAGTCTCATCTATGTGATGAACTTTTGAACTAATTATAACTTGAACGGTGGTAGTTCAAGTAGTATTTGGAAAAGATATAAGTATATTGGAGTATCTTGTAACTTCATCTTTTAAACTTATATCTAGTAAATGATTATCTTATGCATGATAAAGATTTTCAGAATAATGTTGAGACAAGGTTAGATATATGAGATCACCTTGCAACGATATTTTTATACAGTTATACACTGGAACTCTGTGTGTATTATGCATGGAAGAGGACTTCCAATATTTTGAAAAGTATATATGAATATATATATATACACTGAATATTTTGCGACTTCATCGCATTAAGATATCAACTTGGTTCATTTCTTTTGACCAAGACTTTCATGAGTACTATGAGAAGACTCATATATTGTTAATCATTATACATATTATTTTGGTGGGCTTGCTGCTCACCCTTGCTTTATTTCTTCATCACACAACAACAGTTAGGAAAGATGGCCAGACTCCAGCAGACCCAGCGCAAGCGCGTGGGAAGCGTCCTGCGTCTTCCCGTTGATGTTGTAGCTGCTATAGCTGCAGAGGTAGATTTATTGTAGATCAGACCATCTACTTTTGAGAATCAATTATGTATAATTATAACTTGTGGCAGATAATGGCAATTAACTGTAAATTTATCAAGTAATCATTTTGGGTTGTAATAACTTTTAAATTGTGGATTCAAAGACTTGTACTTATTTAAATTTCATCTCTGAGACTATAACGGGTTGCGGTGTGTGTTAGTGTGGGGTCACAGCATAAGGTTATTTATTAATTAAGTGAAGTGATATTGTGGAAAGAAAGACCGTGACGACCCGGATCCCCGACCCCGGATCTGGGGGTGTTACAGAAATGGTATCAGAGCTAAGCGTTATAAACCTCAGAGATGATGGGACGTTAAGATAATAAGTTCACTAAGATAATAAGAACTCTTGCCAAGTTCATAGTCGGGCTACCTAACGTAGTACTGACAGTTAAAACCCTTATGGGAACCCTTATAAATATCGTGATAGGAGCGTAGTTCGTTATCGTATATGGTAGCGAGACTCCGAACCCTGAGGTTGAGGAGCAACAGCGCGATGATGTTTTATTACTAATTGGAGATCGGATTGTGGATCCGATAGAGCGTCCTAACGCAGGACCGGATGATGTTGATATTGAGGATGTTGTCCTAGAAGGGATAGTTGTTGAGGAGGATCCCATGGAGGATCCTGACAGGATTGGATAAAGGACCACTGATGAATTGATGACCATGGTTTGGTCGACTACCAGAGGTAGGATTGGCCGGTCACTACCGGAGGTTCGTTCAAGTTATAAAGATAGTAGCCCCTTTAACGCGGCTTACTCGTAAGACTGAGAAGTTCGAATGGACAGAGAAATGCGAGAACAGCTTTCAAGAACTGAAGCAGAGGTTGGTGATGGCCCCTATGCTGGCGTTGCCGGATGGAAAAGGAGATTTTGTGAAGTGTAGTGATGCTTCGCACAAGGGCTTAGGGTGCGTGCTTATGCAGCACGGTAAGGTAATCGCGTACATGTCAAGACAATTAAGGTAATATGAAATTCGATATCCCCGCTCATGAGCTTAGGCTCGTGGCAATAGTTTTACCCTAAGGATTGGAGGCACTACTTGTATGGAGAGAAGTGCAAGAATTACCTAAGCCATAAGTGCTCTAGTACATTTTCACGTAGAAAGAGCTCAACATATGCCAGAGGAGGCAGTTAGAGCTAATCAAGAATAATGATTGGGAGATTCTTTATCATTCGGGGAAAGCCAATATGGTGGCTGATGCCCTTAGTAAAAAGGAGAGACTCAAGATGATAATGTCTTTTGGAGAGTTTATAAGAGATTTTGAGAAAATGGAAATAGAAGTGAAGGTAACCGGAGCCGGTACCGAAAAGCTGTTTGAGATTGCAATACAGCCCGAATTATTGGAAAAGATCATATTGTGCCATAAAAAGTTATGAATGAAGGCAGGGAGCCAACAATTAGATAAAAGATTAATATCGAGAAAGATGATAAGGGAATAATGAGGTATTCCTATAGAATTTGGGTTCCAAAAGTTCAAGAGCGTAAGGATGAGAACTTAGATGAGAGCCATAGTTTGAGGAATAAGATTTAGAGCAAACCCTGAACGTGATAGTCAGGGAGGTCGCCATCAAGATAGAAGGAACCCATGACATAATGGAGTGGAAAATGAGGATTTTAAATTAAAAGATGACCCCAATTATGGGGAGTAGGATGAAACATTTCATACTAAGGAAACAGAAAGTCGAGTAAGGAAAGGAGACCCGAGACGGTACTCCTATACGGAAATTCATGGACCTGTCTAAAAAGAACTTAGACTATTATCCCCAACCACCACCCTGAGGAGACAGTGCGGTGAGAAATTCTTTCAGGACCTTTAAATCGCTAAGCTCTCAGAGTTCCAAGGAACAAGCTGACCCAGCCGAGGCAAGAGCCTGGCTAAAGGAAATATAGGAATCATTTGAGATTCTAAATGATTGACGAATCTCAAAAGGACTGTTTTTGTCACTTACCCTCCCAAGAGAGAGACCACCCGTTGGTGAAAGACCAAGAAAGGCACGGAGCTAGAGGTTAGAATAAAACTGATTTAAGTCCAGTCAATTGTTTTCGGGAAAGTAATTCCCAAAGATAAGGAGATAGTGTAAAAGCTTAAGAGCCAGAACAAAGGCAGACGAGTATGATGAACTATGAATCTAAGTTGTAAAAGTTATCAAGATTCGTTCTGAGGACACGAATCCAGAATGACGGTATGTTTGAAATCAATGCTTAAGTTGTGTTGGTTCATGAAATAATGATAAGAGAAAGGAAAATAAAAAGAAACTGAAGTGGAAAGGAATATAAAGGCAATAGAGTTTGAGGAATGATAAGGGAGTTGGGTATGAGGAAACCCTAAAGACTCATAGCAATAGAAATAGAAAAGTATGTAATCGACAGGATGATGGTCCACCATGAGTTAAAATTGATGGTTGAAGGCATAAGAGATACATATATTGTACCCCCTTTAAGTTGGGAGGATTCGAGGAAACCTTGAGATAGTTCGAAGGATAAATATTGAGACACGGATAGACTGAGGAGACAAGAAAGTAAGAAATCAGGAAAAATTGGATGAAGGAAGTGACCTTCAATAATGTGACATGTAAGACCGGTGGCTCGATACCCAGAAAGGGAGACGCCAGATATGGGAGGTATCCCAACATTGAGGTGACTGTTGAGATAAACAACAAAAGTAAATAAGGAATTATTAAGAAGAAGTTCACGTTGAACATGACCAATATCTTCCAGAACATCCATGTTATCATTACCAAATCAGAAAAGAAAAGCGGATGACCATTGTTATCTTTTGGAGGCCATATGGATTGACCTCAATTTGAATAAGGATGCTACTATGAAGTTAGGTATAGACTATCGAGGTGGGAATGATGAATAAGATAATCTATCAAGGATATATGACTTGATTTATCCATGGAAGGACGCAGGTACCTTTTAAAGGTGGAATTAAGGATAGAACATTGGTAACTTAAAATGAATCCTAGGGGACTGCATAAAGGTTGGCATGTCCCCCTTGATAGGGACAGTATGAGTTTTGACAGTATGATTGGGAAAGGGTTAAGGTAACAACAACCTTTAAGAATCAGTGGAGAAATTTTTTTCAGAAGTATATAGAAAATGGTTCTAGTATTAGTAAATGGTATTGTGATATGCCCTGTATCTAGGGAATACAGGAGGAACGATTGAAGGATAACCTTAGAGGTTTTACAAGGAAAAAGGTAATATTCAAAATTCTCAAGAATAGAAATGTTGATAAAGGAAATATGACGTAATTATAATGGTGCCAAGTGGGGCACGTGTTAAACCACGAGAAAGTATGGATCGAACCAGTAAAGGTCGAAATTGTTCAGGGCAATTAGGACCTAAGACAAAAGATGTTCTAAGTACGATCGAGAGTCAGTCGCGACAGTGATTAACCTCTAAAGACTGAGGCAATAACTTATGGAAAAATGGTGATTTTTTTTTTCTCATCAGATTTTAAGAAAAGCATTTTCACATAAGCTGTGATTGAAATAAGGTAGAAAATTTATTTGGAGGTGGTTAATGTGACATTGACTGTAAGGAAATTTTACTATCAGGAAAGGCCAAAGAGGTGGCCGACACTTTAAAGGTAAGAGGATAATTATAGGCGCTCGTGCGAGAGGAATACAGTGATGATGGTTAAAGCTGTGAAGGTTGTATTATGGTTTGGAAGATTGACATTCCTTCTGATGACTGTGCAATACCCGACCGTAATAGTAGTTGGTAAAGGTTTAATTCGCGTAATCGCCATGAACGGGCTATCTATCTTAGGAGGTCCTATCTTGAGATAAGCCAGGACCATGTTTCAAAAAAAAAAAAAGACTAAACAAACCTTTGAGTTAAGTCTTCTATTGAAGGCATATGATTACGAATGGTATTAACCTGCTATCGTTGCTTTGATTAAAACTCTTCTGCACTTTTATCTGCTTCATGTCATGTATGTATGTCAGGATCAGGAGTATTCTTCATGAATCAGAAATGGTGATTATGTTACCTCCTTAGAAGGATTTGATACGACATATATGGACTCCGTATGGTTAGCTATTAAGATTTCATGGAAAGTGAATGATGACAGTGGGTCAGTGGTGGACCATAGTAAGGCAGCAATGATTCTGCGAGTAGTGAGCTGATTACAACCGTGAGAGTTGTATTGGAATGGGTGTTGAGATTGAGTACCACTAATCGGGTCGTGGTAGTGTATAAGTTATCATTGATAGACTAATTAAGTAGAGTATCTACCTGGTGAATAATTATTCTTTCTTATCAATAGAGAGTCGTATTATTATACGAGGAAGGTTGCGGTGCAAGCATAGAATTATAGTAACGATGATGTATAGAATGAGATCCCAGATTCGATTTTCGATGTCGAGGGAGTTTCAAAGGTGATTATGTATAAGCTCGAGGAAGAGTGTGGGTCCATGGAATGATGGACGGAATAGAAATATTTAGGCATGGGAAATACGATGCTATAATACTTGATGCTGATATAAATACGTTTATGTTTTGTTCTCCTATGACAAACCTCTATAATTCAGAGGTAGGTTCCAAGCCAGATATTTTGTGGCAGTATATATATATTTTTTTTATATATACAATTCTCTTCAGTTCGTTCTTTTCTCTTCTTTTCATTTCATGTAATCTGAGAAGAACTACCCTTCCAGAAGGGGAGGTATTGCCGAATGACTATCTATCTGTGTGATAGAAGCCTAGTAGGATACCATCTATTGTTTAATTGCTTGTCAAGTACTAAAGGCTGGCCACCTTCTGTACTAACTATGCAATATAACAAGTGTTCATGATCATAGTGATCTCTCAACAAATTCCTTTACTTCTATATGATTGATCAAACTTTGGGAAATAGAAACAGCTGAAAAAGGAGTAATAAGGTTGTGGTAGTATTCGGAATGGAAACACATTCGTGATACTAAGGTTGACGTGGTTATTACAAGGTTATAGAATGCTAACGAGCAAAAGTATAACCAGTATAATATTAGGAACGGAAGGTAGTAGCGATTACGAACTGGAAAAGAATGGGTATTGAGAAGCAGAAGCTCTAATGCTAAAAGCAATAATGAGAGTCTGTGCAATAGACTTGAAAGAATTTGGAATGATCACTTAATTCGGATTGAGTTATCTTACGACAATAGATCATATGTCATTATCGAGATGTCGCCTTATGAGATCCTTGAGGGAAGACAATGTCGATCTCCCTTATGTTAGGATGAAGTTGTAGAGCGCAAGATGCTCGGACCCGCAGTAGTCCAAAGGACCAAGGATATGATAGATCGAATCAGAGGACGACTGGTAGTAGCCCAAGATGGACATGATAAGTATGTTAATTTGACACGAAAGGATAATGAGTATGAAATAGGGGACCTAGTAATGTTATAAGTATCCCTTGGAAAGGATTGATGAGATTCGGAAAGAAAGGAAAGCTAAGTCTACAATTTGTTGGACCCTTGGATATATTGAGACGTTTGGGAAGTTAGCATATGAGCTAGCCCTAACCCCGAACATGTAGCAGGTCGTAACGTGTTTCACGTATCAATGTTAAGGAAGTGTAATTCAGATGCCAGATAAATAGAGGCATAGGAGCGCATAGATATGCAACCCGACGTAACCTATATGGAGCAACCAGGAAGGGTTATAGAGTGAAAAGGAACAAGTGCTTAGGAGAAGGATTATCAAACTAGGCAGAGTTTGGTGGTAGAACCACAATGTGGGAAAATTGACTCGAGAGTTAGAAAGTGTAATGCTAAGAAAGTATCCCCATTTGTTTTCTATCTGATTCCGGGACGGAATCCTTTTAAGGAGGGGAGACTGTAATAACCCCAATTTTTGGAAAATTTTTGAAACCCTTATGAATAGTGTTTTTGCTGAATGAGAAAACTTTTCATGCCACACTATGTAGGGGTTCTGATATGGATATTCTGAGATTTTATTAGTACTTTATATGGGATATAAGTGTATGTAAAGATCGTCAGAATCCAAATCCGAACACTTTGATTTTTCCCGGAAATACACTAGATACGGAAAGATTGAGAAAAAGGTAACAAGATAAAAAGGATTTAAATTAAAGGATTATAGGAGAGGATCATAAAAGGAATATAATATATTGAGAAAGGTTAAGGGAACCTAAGTAATAAGATCCCGGGTATGATCCCTCAAACGATAAACGAAAACGAAAGTTAAGCGAACCGTATAACAGATCAGCGGTCATTAGGCAAATAATTAGGAAGATAATCAAAGGGATTAGAGAGGATGATGTCACCCAACCAATGAGAAGAGGACAAGGAGGGGAGGATGACATCATGAGGATGATGCAAGCATGACATAAGAGGGAAGGAAATGTGGTGGAATATTAACCACACAAAGTCAAGGCTACAAAGGGAATTAACCAAAAAACAAGACAAAAAGCAACCAACCAAGCAAAACAAATCACAAAACACCAAACCTTCCATTTCTTCATGAAGCTCTCGGCTTCTTTCTTAAGAAATGGGAAGTCCAAGCTCCTCCACTTGCTATTTTACAAGGTAATTATCCTAGCTTCTCCTAGTTAAGTTACATACTTCCTAGAAATCTTAGCTTCAAAATCCTTTCCTAGCATTTCCTATAAATCATTCAAGAAGATGGTGAATAGTACTTTCTTGAAATTAATTTTTGTGTTCTTGATTTCTTTGAAAGAACAAGCTTGTAGGAGGTTAGATTAAGGCTTCCATGGGCATTCCAAGGACCTTTCATGGATTAAAAGCTTCAAGGAAGGTATAACTCTTCATGGTCTTAGATTTAAGTTTTGTTGTTTAGATTTCCTAATGTTTAGATGATGGGTTAGTGTAATGGGTGTGTAATCATGTTTAGAGCTTGTTATGAGTAGTTTAGTTGGTGAGAGGCATGATTATTGTGTGTTTAGAGATTGGTTGATTTTGTGATATTTTTGGAGTTGGAAATCTTGGTTATTAGTTAATGAACTTAAGTAAACTCTTAGTTCATAATTGAGAAATAAGTATGAATTGGAAATATTGAATTGTTGGGGCTGTTGTAGTATGGTATGGATGGATGTTGGTTGTATGAATGATATGTGGTTGAATTGTGGTTGTTTTGAATTGGTTTAAAATTGGGAAATCGCGTAAACATAGCCGTCGTAACGTCCGATTTTCTTTGGACTGTTTTTGTGCATAACATTAGGACCCGAGAACCCCCTGCTAGATTGTGACCACTGCCATGTTTAGATAGCTCATGTTACGAGCTTCGTTTTGATATGTAGTTCGTTCGATTCCGATGCACGGTTTAGGAGAAACGACCGTTTTAAGTAACGGCGTTTCGCGAACGAAACTTTTCCCCTCGCCTTACTTTGAAACATAGGTTAAAGACCATAAAGGGTTAATTAATGTATGAAACATTTATGGTAAGTGTGTTAGGCAGTTGGGAAGACACTCGCGAAGGAATCGCCTTAAAACTCGTAAAGGTTAAATTATTAAAAATGGTGGAGCCGAGAGTACCCGAGTGACTTAAGCAAATCAGTGAGCGCAAAACGAGCGTTAGAGTCTAAGTTAGTTAAAGTATAGATTTACAAGTGACTTTGGTTTAATTCCAACTTACTTGTTGCTTATAGGTTACCAGACTCGTCCCGAGCCATTCGTAACCCCCAGTCGCTCAGGCAAGTTTTCTACCCGATATACTGTTGTTGTGATGTAAATATATGTATATGCATTATCTTGTGATAGTGCATGATTGTTATTAGCAAATTTTGCGATATATTGGAGTATGCTGATATGGTATATATGCATGTCTGTTTCGTAATCTGGTTATCTATCTGTTGATTTCAATGCTTATAGTTGCATAATACCTATGCTAGAAATAAGCAAGTAGTTGCGTATACCCTTAGTATAGGGGATAAAAGGTGAACATATTTCTAAACCGGGAGTCGATGTTCCCGAGTATATTATATATATATATATATATATTTATATATATGGATATAGTTTTTAAAACTATGGATCGAATAAGGTTTATTCGATACCTTTATTTTACTTAATTGAATATTAATTTGAGTATTCATTCGAGGGCTTATGACTCAGTTTATTTTATTATTTGAATATTATTTGAATATTCATTCGAGGGCTTATGACTCAGTTTATATTATTATTGAATATTACTTGGATATTCATTTGAGGATGTATGACTCCTTTATTTTATGAATATTATTTATAGTATTCATTCGAGGTATTATGACTTCGCTTATTACTTAATAATATTCTTTATTGTATTAAAGAATAAGGTGTCGATAATCAAACTTACTTTTGATTATTCAAATAAAGATATTACTTTCGTATAAGTATATCTTTGATTATTTGCTATTCATTTCAAGTATAAGTTTTTAATACTTCTACTTCAATTATTTTATAAAGATTATTCTTTATGGGAATATTATTTAAATAATAATATTCAGACATTTTCTAAATATTCTGGGGACTGATTTACTTCATTAAATCAGCTTCACTCCAAACATTCTTAAAAATGTTTTGCGAGTCTTCAAAAAGATTTTTTTAAAAGTTAGAGCGGATCCCAAAACTCATTTTTTTAAGATCCTCCTTTCGAAGGGGATTTAAATACTCGCTCAAAACCTGAGGGATCCGGCTCTGTGGTGTGTTTTATATTCGCAACAAGGTTGCTGTTTTGATAAATGAATTGATTACTTACCCAACACTCGGGAAGTAAAATTCTTGGAACAAGTTAATCCATTAACAGGCATCGCCTGGGAAATATCGGTGAGTTCTCCTTTCCAAATAGATACAACTTCTTGGTGGAGCCGTATCAACAAGTTTCTACTTGGGGAAAGTGGGGACAAGCTTTACGTTTCAGAGTCATGGATTTCATCTGAACTAGGAGTGGCGTAAGTGGCCGAGTAGCGCCGGCCCAGCCTTATTATATTGGCCCAAATGGTCTGGAAGTTCCGCTAAGGCGGTCCATTCCTTAGGAGTTCAGTGTTCGGTTGACAAGTAAATCCGACAGGTTCTCCTCTACATGTAGAAAATGGTGGGGTTGTACTACTACGACTGATCATCGTAAGTGGTCTTCCTGGCGCGGCAAACTCCCGTAATGAGTTCATCATCCAATTGGATAATTTCTGCAACACTACCCAGAGCACTTCGATAGAAAGGCTACGGTTGGGCGATTGTTGAGTGTTGGCAGGGTCAAGTTTTCAAAATGATGTTTACATCAAATGAAGTATCTCATAACTTCATTTTATTTTGATGATATTTTAAAGGTTGAATCTATTCAAGTATTATCTTGTAGTCTCATCTATGTGATGAACTTTTGAACTAATTATAACTTGAACGGTGGTAGTTCAAGTAGTATTTGGAAAAGATATAAGTATATTGGAGTATCTTGTAACTTCATCTTTTAAACTTATATCTAGTAAATGATTATCTTATGCATGATAAAGATTTTCAGAATAATGTTGAGACAAGGTTAGATATATGAGATCACCTTGCAACGATATTTTTATACAGTTATACACTGGAACTCTGTGTGTATTATGCATGGAAGAGGACTTCCAATATTTTGAAAAGTATATATGAATATATATATATATACACTGAATATTTTGCGACTTCATCGCATTAAGATATCAACTTGGTTCATTTCTTTTGACCAAGACTTTCATGAGTACTATGAGAAGACTCATATATTGTTAATCATTATACATATTATTTTGGTGGGCTTGCTGCTCACCCTTGCTTTATTTCTTCATCACACAACAACAGTTAGGAAAGATGGCCAGACTCCAGCAGACCCAGCGCAAGCGCGTGGGAAGCGTCCTGCGTCTTCCCGTTGATGTTGTAGCTGCTATAGCTGCAGAGGTAGATTTATTGTAGATCAGACCATCTACTTTTGAGAATCAATTATGTATAATTATAACTTGTGGCAGATAATGGCAATTAACTGTAAATTTATCAAGTAATCATTTTGGGTTGTAATAACTTTTAAATTGTGGATTCAAAGACTTGTACTTATTTAAATTTCATCTCTGAGACTATAACGGGTTGCGGTGTGTGTTAGTGTGGGGTCACAGCATAAGGTTATTTATTAATTAAGTGAAGTGATATTGTGGAAAGAAAGACCGTGACGACCCGGATCCCCGACCCCGGATCTGGGGGTGTTACATTGGTAGAATTAACATGTTAACATCATAAACATCCAATTTGACATCCTTTAACCATCTCTTGGTACCACTTTCATACGAGTCAATTTTGGTCCACATTTTGGCTCTAATCTACCATGTAAGTCCCTTTTAACCATATTAGAGTAATTTTGCACCTTATAAGAATCACTTTCAACCATATATTGGTACAATTAACATGTTAACATCATAAACATACCTCTTGGTACCACTTTCATACGAGTCAATTTTGGTCCACATTTTGGCTCAAATCAACCATGTAAGTCACTTTAAACCATATTAGAGTAATTTTGCACCTTATAAGACTCACTTTCAACAATATATTGGTAGAATTAACATGTTAACATCATAAACATCCAATTTGACATCCTTTAACCATCTCTTGGAACCACTTTCATACGAATCAATATTTGTCCACATTTTGGTTATCGTCTACCATGCAAGTCACTTTAAACCATATTAGAGTAATTTTGCACCTTATAAGACTAACTTGCCACCATATTTTGGTAGAATTAACATGTTAACATCATAAACATCCAATTTGACATCCTTTAACCATCTCTTGGTACCACTTTTATACAAGTCAATTTTGGTCCACATTTTGGCTCTAATCTACCATGTAAGTCCCTTTAAACCATATTAGAGTATTTTTGCACCTTATAAGACTCACTTTCAACCATATATTGGCACAATTAACATGTTGACATCATAAACATCTAATTTAACATCCTTTAACCACCTCTTGGTACCACTTTCATACGATTCAATTTTGTTCCACATTTTGGCTCTAATCAACCTTGTAAGTCACTTTAAACCATATTAGAGTTTTTCACCTTATAAGACTTACTTTCAACCATATATTGGTAGAATTAACATGTTAACATCATAAACATCCAATTTGACATCCTTTAACCATCTCTTGGTACCACTTTTATACAAGTCAATTTTGGTCCACATTTTGGCTCTAATCTACCATGTAAGTCACTTTAAACCATATTAGAGTAATTTTGCACCTTATAAGACTAACTTGCCACCATATATTGGTAGAATTAACATGTTAACGTCATAAACATCCAATTTTACATCCTTTAACCATCTCTTGGTACCACTTTCATACAAGTCAATCTTGGTCCACATTTTGACTCTAATCTACCATGTAAGTCCCTTTAAACCATATTGGAGTAATTTTGCACCTTATAAGACTCACTTTCAACCATATATTGGAACAATTAACATGTTAACATCATAAACATCTAATTTGCCATCCTTTAACCACCTCTTGGTACCACTTTCATACGAGTCAATTTTGGTCCATATTTTGGCTTTAATCAACCATGTAAGTCACTTTAAACCATATTAGAGTAATTTTGCACCTTATAAGACTCACTATCAACCATATATTGGTAGAATTAACATGTTAACATCATAAACATCCAATTTGACATCCTTTAACCATCTCTTGGTGCTACTTTCATACCGGTCAATTTTGGTCCACATTTTGGCTCTACTCTACCATGCAAGTCACTTTAAACCATATTAGAGTAATTTTGCACCTTATAAGACTAACTTGCCACCCTATATTGGTAGAATTAACATGTTAACATCATAAACATCCAATTTGACATCCTTTAACCATCTCTTGGTACCACTTTTATACAAGTCAATTTTGGTTCACATTTTGGCTCTAATATACCATGTAAGTCCCTTTAAACCATATTAGAGTATTTTTGCACCTTATAAGATTCACTTTCAACCATATATTGGCACAATTAACATGTTGACATCATAAACATCTAATTTGACATCCTTTAACCACCTCTTGGTACCAGTTTCATACGATTCAATTTTGTTCCACATTTCGGCTCTAATCAACCTTGTAAGTCACTTTAAACCATATTAGAGTTTTTCACCTTATAAGACTCACTTTCAACCATATATTGGTAGAATTAACATGTTAACATCATAAACATCCAATTTGACATCCTTTAACCATCTCTTGGTACCACTTTCATACGAGTCAATATTGGTACACATTTTGGCTATAATCTTCCATGCAAGTCACTTTAAACCATATTAGAGTAATTTTGCACCTTATAAGACTAACTTGCCACAATATATTGGTAGAATTAACATGTTAACATCATAAACATCCAATTTGACATCCTTTAACCATCTCTTAATACCACTTTCATACGAGTCAATTTTGGTCCACATTTTGGCTATAATCTACCATGTAAGTCACTTTAAACCATATTAGAGTAATTTTGCACCTTATAAGACTAACTTGCCACCATATATTGGTAGAATTAACATGTTAACATCATAAACATCCAATTTGACATCCTTTAACCATCTCTTGGTACCACTTTTATACAAGTCAATTTTGGTCCATATTTTGGCTCTAATCTACCAAGTCCCTTTAAACCATATTAGAGTAATTTTGCACCTTATAAGACTCACTTTCAACCATATATGGTTACAATTAACATGTTAACATCATAAACATCTAATTTGACATCCTTTAACCACCTCTTGGTACCACTTTCATACGAGTCAATTTTGGTCCACATTTTGGCTCTAATCAACCATGTTAGTCACTTTAAACCATATTAGAGTAATTTTGCACCTTATAAGACTCACTTTCAACCATATATTGGTAGAATTAACATGTTAACATCATAAACATCCAATTTGACATCCTTTAACCATCTCTTGGTACCACTTTCATACGAGTCAATTTTGGTCCCACATTTGGCTCTAATCTACCATGTAAGTCACTTTAAACCATATTAGAGTAATTTTGCACCTTATAAGACTAACTTGCCACCATATATTGGTAAAATTAACATGTTAACGTCATAAACATCCAATTTTACATCCTTTAACCATCTCTTGGTACCACTTTCATACAAGTCAATTTTGGTCCACATTTTGGCTCTAATCTACCATGTAAGTCCCTTTAAACCATATTAGAGTAATTTTGCACCTTATTAGAATCACTTTCAACCATATATTGGTACAATTAACATGTTAACATCATAAACATACCTCTTGGTACCACTTTCATACGAGTCAATTTTGGTCCACATTTTGGCTCAAATCAACCATGTAAGTCACTTTAAACCATATTAGAGTAATTTTGCACCTTATAAGACTCACTTTCAACCATATATTGGTAGAATTAACATGTTAACATCATAAACATCCAATTTGACATCCTTTAACCATCTCTTGGTACCACTTTCATACGAATCAATATTTGTCCACATTTTGGTTATCGTCTACCATGCAAGTCACTTTAAACCATATTAGAGTAATTTTGCACCTTATAAGACTAACTTGCCACCATATTTTGGTAGAATTAACATGTTAACATCATAAACATCCAATTTGACATCCTTTAACCATCTCTTGGTACCACTTTTATACAAGTCAATTTTGGTCCACATTTGGCTCTAATCTACCATGTAAGTCCCTTTAAACCATATTAGAGTATTTTTGCACCTTATAAGACTCACTTTCAACCATATATTGGCACAATTAACATGTTGACATCATAAACATCTAATTTAACATCCTTTAACCACCTCTTGGTACCACTTTCATACGATTCAATTTTGTTCCACATTTTGGCTCTAATCAACCTTGTAAGTCACTTTAAACCATATTAGAGTTTTTCACCTTATAAGACTCACTTTCAACCATATATTGGTAGAATTAACATGTTAACATCATAAACATCCAATTTGACATCCTTTAACCATCTCTTGGTACCACTTTCATACGAGTCAATATTGGTACACATTTTGGCTATAATCTTCCATGCAAGTCACTTTAAACCATATTAGAGTAATTTTGCACCTTATAAGACTAACTTGCCATAATATATTGGTAGAATTAACATGTTAACATCATAAACATCCAATTTGACATCCTTTAACCATCTCTTAATACCACTTTCATACGAGTCAATTTTGGTCCACATTTTGGCTATAATCTACCATTTAAGTCACTTTAAACCATATTAGAGTAATTTTGCACCTTATAAGACTAACTTGCCACCATATATTGGTAGAATTAACATGTTAACATCATAAACATCCAATTTGACATCCTTTAACCATCTCTTGGTACCACTTTTATACAAGTCAATTTTGGTCCATATTTTGGCTCTAATCTACCAAGTCCCTTTAAACCATATTAGAGTAATTTTGCACCTTATAAGACTCACTTTCAACCATATATGGTTACAATTAACATGTTAACATCATAAACATCTAATTTGACATCCTTTAACCACCTCTTGGTACCACTTTCATACGAATCAATATTTGTCCACATTTTGGTTATAGTCTACCATGCAAGTCACTTTAAACCATATTAGAGTAATTTTGCACCTTATAAGACTAACTTGCCACCATATTTTGGTAGAATTAACATGTTAACATCATAAACATCCATTTTGACATCCTTTAACCATCTCTTTGTACCACTTTCATACGAGTCAATTTTGGTCCACATTTTGGCTCTAATCGACCATGTAAGTCACTTTAAACCATATTAGAGTAATTTTGCACCTTATAAGACTCACTTTCAACCATATATTGGTAGAATTAACATGTTAACATTATAAACATCCAATTTGACATCCTTTAACCATCTCTTGGTACCACTTTCAAACGAGTCAATTTTGGTCCACATTTTGGCTCTAATCTACCATGTAAGTCACTTTAAACCATATTAGAGTAATTTTGCACCTTATAAGACTAACTTGCCACCATATATTGGTAGAATTAACATGTTAACATCATAAACATCCAATTTGACATCCTTTAACCATCTCTTGGTACCACTTTTATACAAGTCAATTTTGGTCCACATTTTGGCTCTAATCTACCATGTAAGTCCCTTTAAACCATATTAGAGTAATTTTGCACCTTATAAGACTCCCTTTCAACCATATATTGGTACAATTAACATGTTAACATCATAAACATCTAATTTGACATCCTTTAACCACCTCTTGGTACCACTTTCTTACGAGTCAATTTTGGTCCACATTTTGGCTCTAATCAACCATATAAGTCACTTTAAACCATATTAGAGTAATTTTGCACCTTATAAGACTCACTTTCAACCATATATTAGTAGAATTAACATGTTAACATCATAAACATCCAATTTGACATCCTTTAACCATCTCTTGGTACCACTTTCATACGGGTCAATTTTGGTCCACATTTTGGCTTTAATCTACCATGTAAGTCACTTTAAACCATATTAGATTAATTTTGCACCTTATAAGACTAACTTGCCACCATATATTGGTAGAATTAACATGTTAACATCATAAACATCCAATCTGACATCCTTTAACCATCTCTTGGTACCACTTTTATACAAGTTAATTTTGGTCCACATTTTGGCTCTAATCTACCAAGTCCCTTTAAACCATATTAGAGTAATTTTGCACCTTATAAGACTCACTTTCAACCATATATTGTTACAATTAACATGTTAACATCATAAACATCTAATTTGACATCCTTTAACCACCTCTTGGTACCATTTTCATATGAGTCAATTTTGGTACACATTTTGGCTCTAATCAACCATGTTAGTCACTTTAAACCATATTAGAGTAATTTTGCACCTTATAAGACTCAC
The DNA here is from genome assembly GCF_009905375.1 of Apium graveolens. Classification (NCBI taxonomy): domain Eukaryota; kingdom Viridiplantae; phylum Streptophyta; class Magnoliopsida; order Apiales; family Apiaceae; genus Apium; species Apium graveolens. Next base: position 19,455 of record NW_027418731.1, read on the forward strand.
TTTCAACCATATATTGGTAGAATTAACATGTTAACATCATAAACATCCAATTTGACATCCTTTAACCATCTCTTGGTACCACTTTCATACGAGTCAATTTTGGTCCACATTTTGGCTCTAATCTACCATGTAAGTCACTTTAAATCATATTAGAGTAATTTTGCACCTTATAAGACTAAACTTGCCACCATATATTGGTAAAATTAACATGTTAACGTCATAAACATCCAATTTTACATCCTTTAACCATCTCTTGGTACCACTTTCATACAAGTCAATTTTGGTCCACATTTTGGCTCTAATCTACCATGTAAGTCCCTTTAAACCATATTAGAGTAATTTTGCACCTTATAAGAATCACTTTCAACCATATATTGGTACAATTAACATGTTAACATCATAAACATACCTCTTGGTACCACTTTCATACGAGTCAATTTTGGTCCACATTTTGGCTCAAATCAACCATGTAAGTCACTTTAAACCATATTAGAGTAATTTTGCACCTTATAAGACTCACTTTCAACCATATATTGGTATAATTAACATGTTAACATCATAAACATCCAATTTGACATCCTTTAACCAGCTCTTGGTACCACTTTCATACGAATCAATATTTGTCCACATTTTGGTTATAGTCTACCATGCAAGTCACTTTAAACCATATTAGAGTAATTTTGCACCTTATAAGACTAACTTGCCACCATATTTTGGTAGAATTAACATGTTAACATCATAAACATCCATTTTGACATCCTTTAACCATCTCTTTGTACCACTTTCATACGAGTCAATTTTGGTCCACATTTTGGCTCTAATCGACCATGTAAGTCACTTTAAACCAGATAGAGTAATTTTGCACCTTATAAGACTCACTTTCAACCATATATTGGTAGAATTAACATGTTAACATTATAAACATCCAATTTGCATCCTTTATAACCATCTCTTGGTACCACATTCAAAACGAGTCAATTTTTGGTCCACATTTTGGCTCTAATCTACCATGTAAGTCACTTTAAACCATATTAGAGTAATTTGGCACCTTATAAGACTAACTTGCCACCATATATTGGTAGAATTAACATGTTAACATCATAAACATCCAATTTGACATCCTTTAACCATCTCTTGGTACCACTTTTATACAAGTCATTTGGTCCACATTTTGGCTTTAATCTACATGTAAGTCCCTTTAAACCATATTAGAGTAATTTTGCACCTTATAAGACTCCCTTCAACCATATATTGGTACAATTAACATGTTAACATCATAAACATCTAATTTACATCCTTTAACCCTCTTGGTACCAACTTCTTTACGAGTCAATTTGGTCTACATTTTGGCTCTAATCAACCATATAAGTCACTTTAAACCATATTAGAGTAAGTTTTACACCTTATAAGACTCACTTTCAACCATATATTGGTAGAATTAACATGTTAACATCATAAACATCCAATTCGACATCCTTTACCATCTCTTGGTACCAACTTTCATACGGGTCAATTTGGTCCACATTTTGGCTCTAAACTACCAGGTAAGTCACTTTAAACCATATTAGATT